>NW_017535686.1:394685-433760 GCF_001853355.1 Bactrocera latifrons | reverse complement strand
AAGATAAAGATGGGCAAATTAAATTCTCAATTTTTAGAAACTAAATTTTCGAACTTTAAAAGTTAAATTTTTAATTAGCTTTTTTGTCGGAAATTTTAATTTTTAATACGAAAAATATTTAAAATTTTAGGAATTAAAATCTCAATTTTTATTTTTCATTACAACATTCCGATTCCTGTTAAAAATTAAAATTTTAGCTTTTAGTCCCAAAATAATAAGTCAAATTTGATAATACAACTAAAAATTAAATATTTTTAAACGGAAATTATTATGAGATTAGGATTAGTTACACTGTCTATCTTTCATGTCATTACTCTCTCTTAATTATTCAAATCGAAATCGAGATAATCGTTAATAATGCCACTAAATTTACTGCTTCAAAAGACATTCTCTGGCGCAATGTAAAGTTAGTTTATTGCTTTAACTCTTGCTTGTAAGTATGTCATGTTTTGTTGTTGTTAGCTATTTCAGCAGCTTTTCTGATCCCAAAGATTTCCGCCGAGAAGATATTGCAGTATTTCGGAAGCTTTAAGCGGCGCCTGAAATCCTATGACAAATTTTTTTATCCGTTCGCACAGATATCGTAAATTCTGCTGGCGACTCGCATGCCCTGGTGCCAACCACACTCTTTACCTTGACTTGAAACCTTCTCTTCTAGTTAAAGCATGAGGCTATGTGGTCTATCTTATCCACCCAACCTCTGTCTATCGTGCTATTTCCGAAAATTCATGAGGAAAGTTCACTAAGCGCTGGCATCTTGAAGCTCATTTCACTGCCGAGCTTTTCACTGCAGTGTCAACTGGTTGCTGGTTGAATAAATCTTGAAGGATAGCCGTTGAAATAGTACTTTGTGCTCCCGTTATACAGAGTTTCTGGCAGTGGTTCACCAACTCAAATCATCTTAAACTAAGATAGACTTGACCGACACCAATGGGTAACAGCAATGCATAAGTGTAGGTGATATCTTTTATGTTGACCGCAGCATCTCAACACTATTGGCCTTTTTTCGCCTCTCCACCACATAAAATTTTCATGTCATCGAGAGTACTTTCAAGTGTTTTCAAAAGGAATGAGGTTAGACTTGTTGGTATACATTCTTTCAAATGGGGACTGCTTTACCCGCCTTTGGCACTCCCCTCTTCCCAAAGCATAGAAACATAGTTAAGCCCTGTTGTTAGATTCTGCAGCAAGACTCGGCAAATACCATTCATACCATGGAACTTAAACAGTTCGAAGACATCGATTGCCTAAAGTATTTAGGTTTTCTTTGTGATGATATCGCTCATTGCACCCTTTTTATAAGAGCATAAAAACTATAGAAATGAATGTAGATATAACTTTTTCAAGATAATTTTACAACCAATTACGAATTAGTTGCTCGTTTGAGCTCACATCCGGTAAACTTTGCGGCAGTCTCACACCATTTTCTCTTTACCAATACTTATCAGGAAAACAAATTTATACAGCACGAATGATGGAAGCTTGAGAGACCTGAAAAAGATTCATATCACAGATAATCTTACAGTACTTTGACTACTACAAAAGCTCACTAAAGCCAAAAGCGAAAATATCTACAGTAATTTGACTTTATCAACACAGTTATGCTGCCGTCAACAATACAGTCTGTCAACAAAATAATTCATTGGATTTAATTAAAGAATTTATAAATGCGCCAACGGAACATTTTATTTCAGCATTTACAAGCATTCGCGCGAAATCACAGCGCTCATGGCCGCAATTCTGAAAAATAATCGAAGCTCTGCCAAAGGCGTATTCACACAACAACACAAATAAGCTGCACAGCGTGTTGCGGGGCGTATGCGTGATTACTTATTGGAGACGTTTTAGAGAAATAAATTGAAATGCACTTTATTTATGCAACAAAAAATATAAAATCTCTATATAATAATGCCAATTGTGTGTGCAAATTTCAATGGAAACTTTGATAAGTGGAGTTTGACTAAGCTGCTTTGCTAGTTTGCTACCAAAATCTCACTATAGCGAGTGTTCCTGTACACATTTCCATTAGCAGCCGGTTGGAGCATAGCGACAATGTACAACCAACTGAAACAAATATGTGTACATATAATATTTTTAAGCATATATATGCGCATATACAAATATACATATATGCAAAATTATATATNTTTAATTTTAATTTTATTTTATTTTATTTTCGACTTTTTTGTCTCTTTTGACCCACAGTACTAAAAAAGATATCGAGCTACTTACAGAGAAAACAATAAAAATCGTTACTRTATTTCACAGTTATTAGTGCTTTATTTCTGTGTTTTCGTTTGTCTAATTTTTGCTTATTTTCGCAATTACTATTGTCATAGACGCTTTACCGCACATTCTGTTGTGCAGCACGGCACTTTGCATTTATTTTCTTTATTAAACAAATTTGGACGGTTTTACTTTCACATTGACTTTCAGCAGCAGGCAAAAACAAAAAAAGAGCGACAAAGTATTTTACTACCATAAGCACACATGCAAACATACCCATACATACACACGCTTACAAATATTTCTCGTAGACAAATGTCGCGGCACTTTTTGCAATGTCTCCGCTATTATTTGGATTGCGTTTGTTTTGCATCAAATTTCTTTGAACTTCAAACTGTTTTATGACTGGTGAATGCCGCAAAGCAAATTATTTCGCTAATTTGTTTATTGCATTTCTTATTGTGCGCTGCAACGTAAACTTTAATGACGTTATTGCTGCGTGAACTTTATTGTTGTTTTCAAAAAACAAAAAGGCTAATCAGCGCGTAACTCCAAGCTTAAACATAAATATAATTTATTCCTAGTAATTCTAAAGCCACAACACAACAACAAAAATACCAAAAAATAATCATAAGCCATTCGGGGCCTGCTCTGCGTTCGATCACTAAGACAACGCGCTATTCTAACCATACTCGCTACTCTGCACCCGTCACTCATCATTCGTAACTCGTCAGTTCATCAGTTCATCAGTCAATTATTCAATTTGTCAAATCGTTTGTGTGTTTGTAGTTAGTCACTTGCGCTTTCGTTTCGTCCATTCATTGATTCATTCATTTATTATTAACTCATTCAGGCATTCATACGATCGATTACATAAGCGCCGCTGCGCTATCGGATGTAAACGGTCCGCTGTAATCGAATTGGGCAAACAAAGTCAAATGCAAACCCGTTGCCGATTTTATAATACGGTTGATAATAATGATGCTACCTAAGATTATATATTTTTTTATTGTTCTTTTTTTCATTTTTTGCACATCTTTTGTTTGTATATACCATAATGAGATATGTGCATATGTAAGTGTTGACGGCATTCAAACAACATTTCGGTATGTGTGAAATAAGGTTTATATTCATGTTTTGAATTTAATAGCTTTGAATAAATATTTGCGTTGAAAATTGTGTAAGCCTTAAATATTACTGATGTGATGACTTTCCATCATTAATTTTAGAAATGAGAGGTAAATATACATAAGTATACATATCAATACATTTTCATGCATCTGCCTTGTTCGTCATGGAAATATTTGGGACGAAATAGCAACATCTGGGTAATTAGTTCGTTCAGTGCCAATTAGCTGGCAGCTTTTTACTCGAATATTTTTGTTGTTTGTTTTTATTTATTCTTAATTTACAATTATATTTATCGCACTGAGCTTCCAACGCCAGCAAAAGATTTATTTAAAAAAAAAATATTTTTTCATTTATACTTTTCGCTAAGTCCCACTAAGAAATCTAAAAATAACAGCTGACAGAATTTTCGAATGGAGGGGGATTAAATATTGCTGAAAGCCCACAACAGTCGGCAGCTGCAAAATTCACATTCATATGGGAACAAGTATTGTATGTATGTACATATATGTATAGATTACAGATTGGAAATTATACATACATACATTCAAGTAGAGGACAATGGAGAAAAATCAAAAATCAAATGGTGAATGTTCTGCGCTGGAAGTGAAATAACTCTTTATGCGCCACCGGATATCAAGCAATAAAATTTATAAACACCAAAATATGCAATCTAAAATGTACGCAATTTCTGCAAAATCTCGCCGCTACAGTAGCGTGCGCGCAGAAGTGCAGTGAAAGCGGCACATGGATTTGCCAATGCAAGCACATACGATTCATATATATGTATTATATTTCCTAAAATGCGTCGAAAATCTGTACTGCAGCAAATAACCTGCATAACTTGCTAAAGCGTTATAATCACAGTTATGCCTGGTGAAAACAAAAATCGACATTTTGCTTTCTCATCGCCTCAATAACACCGAAATTGGCACACAGACAAACGGCATGGCATAATACAAAATTTCGAATTGACACGCCCACACAGCCGCTCATACACACACATCGCAGCGACGCTCCCCCAGCCAAAGCGAATGAACGCGAATCGAGCAAGTTTTAAGGCACAGATATTTTAGCAATCAAACCCTTTCAAACGAAAAAAAAATGTTATTTGCTTTTTCGATAGCTTATATTTTCATAAATATCCTCCTAAATGGAGAAGGTCGTATCTTGAATAGTTTGTGGTTGGCAGCGTTCTAAAGAGCGACCGCTCGGAGGGGTAAACATGTATAAAAAGTATAAGAAATATCTTTAAGTTTAATAAATTTTTCCAAAATTTTGGTTTCAGCTACACATTCCGGGGGAATCACGCCAGCAGTTGGGACACTTTTTTGTTTTTGGCACCTCCGAAGACAGCCCACAACTCCGTTAATTTTCAGCATCTTTGTAACAAAAAAAAAATCTTAAAATATAGCTGAAAATATACCTTATTACGACCAAAGAAGTTAGAAGTATTCAATTGCGTACTTTCTCTTAAAAAAATTCACGAAAATCGGCTAATTTTTCATGCGCCACGCTGGTATAGCCCCTTCATACATATATAAAATACCGTTAGTGCTTCAAAATAAAATAAAATKTTGTGTTTGGAACAAGAAAACAACTTTAATTGTAAAAAAAAAGGTTATAAAGACTTTATCTTAATTTAGATCGGTCATTTTGTACGGCAGCTATATGCTACAGTCGTGCGATTTGAACAGTTTGTTTGGAGATTATAGCATTGCATTAGAAAATACTGCATGCCAATTTTCATGATAATATTTCGTCAATTAAAATAGTTTTCCATACAAGAATGTTTTTTGTTCGATCAGTTTGCTTGAGAGATTCTGACAAATTTGCATTCCCATAAAGAAAAAAACGACGAAAACTTCAAAACGATATCTCAAAAAGAACCAGATGTGACTAAAGTGAATAAGCTCGTCAAGCGTATTATTTATACATACATATATGTATATACAGAGGAAGAAGGAAGCTTTTAATAGCCGTCCATTCATTAGTCCGCGCAGCAGCGACACCTGTTTGATCGAAAGTGATTGTGCTCTGGCGCGAATGACGCACAACATGCGGTAAATATTTACAAATATTGCTCAACAATAAACTCGTAAACCATAAGGCATATGCCTTCGCCAACAGTAAGAAAATATTTTGGGCGGRCCATAGTTTTGCTGAATGAATTCGATTATAGTATATTATATATTTTGCTAAACATATTCATGAGTACATAATAAGCATTCGGTTATCGTATTTAGGAACTTCTGTTCGCCAAAAAGCCGAAACTTAATTGTTTAGAGAAACAATAGCTATGCATGGTGATTATTTTTGTGGCAAAACTTTCTGGAACTACATTGGCTTAAGCAGCCATGTATGTATATACATATTTATACAAATGTAATTCAAGTGAAAATGCAAACAAATTATTTTATTTTCGATTTAAAAAATTCGCTGAATAAAAACAAAGGCTTGTGTTGTCAAAATATTAAACACAACAGAAAAATAAAACCTTAGAATCTTCGTGAATGTGAAATACACAAAATTTATTTGCAGAAGTCAAGAAAATTTTATTTCACAATAGTTGAAGAACAATATTTGAAATTATCTCAACTCCACAAACAAAACATATTAGTAGATAAATGCATGTAATGTTCGAAAGACTAATCAAACATTAGATTTTCAGAAAAATTGCAGCTTTAAAAAAAAAAAAAAAATTCGTTTGTAGTTAAAACATTTACAGTAGGTTAGGTTAAATGGCACTTGGACTTTTTTGTGCAGTACTTTTTGCAGGCATACAAAAAATTCTTGAAGCTATCATCATCATAACAGCTATCTATAGATAAAATTTATATTTCCGCTATTTCATCTGAACGTTCAAAAATATAAAATCCAACTTGTTTTAACCTTGATTTAGGAAAAGTCCACTGAGCCGCTACCTCTTCCCCTCCGCAGTTACAGAGATTGATGTACGTGCCCTAACATATAATATATGGCAATGTGACCATGCACCTAATCCACTGTAATTATAAAATAATTCAATGGTAGAGAAAATGAGTCCAAACATTCATTTATGAGTCTTAAGCGCACAGTCAGTGAACTCAAGGCTAATACGCAGTGAATACTTGGTCTAAAACGCGATAATAAGCTGCTTGAGTCAAAGTTAGAAGAATCGTTTTAGACCACTCCCAAGTGAATGGCGCTCAGAGATTTTTCCTCACTTGCGTGAACTTCTACGCTTGCCTCCAACTCTTGCCAACAGATACTACTCGGACTGAGCAGGCAATTGAGAAGTAAGACATTGGTCTATAAGTCGCTCATCATCCACGTTCTGCTACATGGTGCAGAGGCATAGACGATGGCAACATCTGATGAATCGACGATAAGAGTTATCGAGATAAAGGTTCTGCGAAAGATTTTGGGTCCTTTGCGCGTTGGCCACGGCGAATATTGACTTCGATGGCACGATGAGCTGTATGAATTTTACGATGACATTGACATAGTTCAGCGAATTAAGAGACAGCGACTACGCTTGCTAGGTCACGTGGGCCGAATCGATGCAAATGCTCCAACTCTTAAAGTACCCGCCGGGGAAAGCAGAGGAAGAGGAAGAGCTACACTCCGTTGGAAGAACCAGGTGGAGCAGGACCAAGCTACAATTGGTATCTCCCAGCTAGGGTTGGATGAATTGAATCAAAAAATTTCAATTAATTATGCCGTCACAAAACGTACATATGTCGAAGACAACGACATTAACAAAGATCAAAATATTTGAACTATTGGTATTGGCCTGCATTTTTGCTGTTACATGTTACTACACGTATAACTGTAATTTCTAATTACCACGTAAGCGAAATTGCACCTGCAGTTTGTTTATAAAAATGTGGATACCTGTGTTTGCTTATGTGATTAATCATTTCTAGGCAATTGTACGCAATACACCCACCAACACGCATTTGGCGCAAATGCAAGCCTAGGACAGCGCTTTCGCCAACAAATGCACTCACAAACGGCACTTTGTTTAAATGAGCTGGCACTGTCCAAAGGCGATTGCATTTCGGCCATAATAACAGCAAAATGTGCGAAATCGCTTGAGGCACACAGTTAGTCGCTGGTGTGGTGTTGCTGTTTTTATTGTTGAAATTAAAGCTTGCGCAAAAGTATGCGGGGCTATGTGCAGCTTTTCTCGGAACTCACGCCGATAATTGAATTAAACCCAAGCGGAGTAGCGCTTGCCAACGGCCATGCCTCCAGTTTGGTTATTTCTAATGCGGAAATTGCTTGACTTGCAAGGCGATAACCGTTGCGCGACGCTTGTGCCACAATTAGCACGTCGGACTTTTTGTGGGCAGCTGCTGGCGCTTTTGTCAAAAACACGCCAGCTCTGAATGATTTCGGAAATTGAAATTTCATAGCCAAATTTCGAGACGAAAAAACGGAAATTGAGCTCTGCCATGCCGCACATCGCGCACGTACACATACACATAAATATGCAAGCTCATACAGTTATGAGAGATGCCAAAAATAAATCAGCGTTTGCGTGCAAATCATTAACTAAACAATTTCATGACGAATTAGCATAGTTTATGGCAAGCTTGTGTACACATTTGCAGTTTATTTCAGTTGAAAGACAAATAAACGAAAAATGCTGTTTGTGTTGAGGCAAAGTTTTCATACACGAATTTATTCAGTTGCGTAGCGCTTTTGACATGACTGTGTAAATATGCAATTTATTTCATTTCATTTTGCATTAAAATCACATTCATTCGCTCTGTGCGAAATGTGCTACATTTTGGCCGCACAGCGGTCTAGCGCCACCCACCGCTGCCACATTCATATTTACTTGGCTCATAAATTCCGCAAATAAAAGTAGCAAAGGCAGCGCTTGAAGCCATTTGATAAGCACGCTGGCGTTTGTGGTTCTTTCCCCCCCCCCCACTTCTTACTTACACACTCACACACACACACGTATGTGTGTTCCATCTGGATGAGAAATATGTAATTTTTACCAAACGCTTCTTTACTTTGCATATCTTTCGCGTTAAACAAAGGTTATTTTAAATAAAGTATGAGTGGGACATTGTGCAACCCTACAGTAAAAAGAAAGTATTTAAGGATACCGTTTATAGCAAGATCAGCACTTGGTGCTTTGCTGTAACAAACTATCGAAGTCCACATTTCTTGTTAACAAGAACGTCCCAACATAGCAAACTTATCATCGAATGTCCGTCGCATGCTCCGGCATTCTCGGCGGTTGCTTCTAAAACATCACCTGACACACAGACACCACACTGAATTGAAATTCGCATTTTATTGAAAATGTCAAATTGGCGGCATTATTTTAATTTTCCAGAAGAACCTTCGTACATAGCTCGGTAGGCCGAAGGACGGCAAATAATATAGACCACTAACAAAACGATTTATCTAGTAAAAAAGATTTCATGGTAAGACGCGCCAACCGAACTTTCAACATCTATACGCACGATCAAAAATGGCTGATAAAGTGGTCGCCAGGATCTACCGCGTGGAGATCTCAGGCGATGCTCAAAACTGCTGGAATACTAGGATCTTCCAGGCAGAAGAAGTAAGAAAAGCTGTCGAGCTGGCTAACAACGGCTGGAGATAGTCCAGAGTTAATTACAACAATAATACCATATTAAACTGCGTCAGGGAATATACTTACAAGTCGCGTTCCAAAGTAAGCAGGACTTTGAAAAAAAAAAACAGAACAAGTGCCATATCAGGTGAATATGGTGAGTGGTTAATGGTTAAAACGTGAGTTTTGATCTTGTCAATTAAATTTGTGGGGAACAAACCGTGCACACACCTTTCGTAAGCCCAAATGTTCGCTCAAAATGCAATAAATCGATGTTCCATTTCATTTCCATGAATTTCAATGATGATTTCGGCTGATTTTTGATGAATTCACACACAGTTTCCTTGGAATTTCCGGTGATCATGGATTTTGATTGGCCCATAAGTTGATCGCCATTTATTTCCTCACGACCACTTTGAAAACGTTGAAACCACTCGTGCACTCTGCTACGGGATAGGCCATCATCGCCATAAACTTGTTTCATCAATTGMAACGTTTCGCTAAAAGTTTTACCAATTTTAAAACAAAATTTAATGTTGACTCTTTACTTGAAGCTCATTTTCGCACCGATAACACAAACATACTGACACTGAAAACGCAATAACTTCACTTCCAAAAAATAAAACGTCATGAAGTTCTCACCGGACAATCGATAAAGATAGCAGATTTTAGCGCATCACTTCACATATAGATGACGGCACCAGGGGGTGCTAGATTCAAAAAGTCCTCTTTACTTTGTAACGCACCTTGTAGAAGCACGGATACAGTAGATGTAGTAAATATACTGGGTATACATGATAAAGTTCTGGGAACAGTAGATGTAGTAAATATACTGGGTATACATGATAAAGTTCTGGGAACGAAATAGCTGTTGTGATTACCAAAGGAGTCAACCGCTTGAATACCGAAATTATTCAGAAAATAACGAATTTGTTCAGGAAACACGCAAATTTTTAAACGGACATACGGATCTGGGTGAGATGGAATGTCTTCGGAGAATGTAGGAACGCAAAGATCAAGCGCAAGCAAGCGAAAGAGAAGCACACAAGCTTTCGATTCACATGGTATCGAAAAGACTGCAGAACGGTTTTAAGCATAGTCACAGGTCCCTCTTACTGGCAGCACATGCGAGCCGTATGGATACCATTAACGACGAGACATGTCGAAAGAGCAGGGAAGTAGGCAAAAGAAGACCCTGGCACACCTCCTCTTTTTATGTCCGGTTATATAATATATCCAAGAGGTTTGCAGTTCAGGGAATTGCATGAAGTATCAGTACTAGATAGCAAGTCTCTATTACACTTCGCAAAAATCGTTGACGTACCGCACGACGAAAACTTCAGCTAGTATTAATAGTGAATCTCAGAACCTCCATCTGCCATTACAAAGAACCTGCAGCGCTATGTATAGCGTATCAGGCAACATGTGCAACCCAATCTAACTATTGCAATTGCTTCGCTCGTAGGTCGCCCGATCGGATGCTATAAACCTCATTACTTCGCTTGTATGCAATCGGTAGAGTAGCATGTAGCACCAATAAACATATAGAGCTTAGCAAAAATGCGTTGCAAATTGAAATTCAGCAACAAATTATTTGCATATCAGCAAATAATTTCGAATGTAAACCCAACGAATGCTAACTAACATAGCGCAGAATAGCTTGTGTTGCACATATGTTTTATTTATGCAATTTTTTTACGACTTCGTGGAAGTTTTTTAGCCCTGTCTAGAGGAAATATACTGTTGTGTTATATGTAGCTAAAGATAGCAGCATTCTAATTTATATTATATATGTATATATACAAGATATATGTATGTACATATGAATACAATAGCGGCCAGAAAAAGGGTGACTAAGTGCGACACTTGGAAGTACTGGAAATTGTATAGAAAAGAGAATTTTTAAGCAATAATATATTTGCAGCAAAAATTATTCTGTCGACTTCTGCTTCCAGAAATTAATAAATAATCCACAGAACAAGAGCAACGCAGTTCAGAAGATGTGTACGCGTATAAATCCTTTCATTGAATAGTCGAAAAGTATTTTCGTATTTCTATTCAAACTTCAGCTTTTTCTTTTTATTTATACTACTAAATATTTAAACAAATACGTACCATTTTGGTCGACCACTTTTCGCCGTTTTTCAGCTAGAGACATTATTCCTTCCGTGTAAAACTTTCTTCAGCGTAAATCGAAATTTTCAAGTTTGTTGTGCTACACGCACTGTTACAGCATCGCCTTCGTAAACTGCACCACTTTCATTGGTGTCTTGCGTGGCATTGTTCCCTTTTTTATACAAAAATTTCAAAATACTGCAGCGACAAATACGAAAACACTTTTTCGACTACCAACATTATAGTGGTCCGATATCGGGGATTTCTACAAATAAGTAGCTTTTTGTGCAACAGAGAATCTGTGCAAAATTTAAGAACTACATCTCAAAAGTGTAGGTACGATCAAATACCACTGAAAATATTAAAAAATACTTTCCTCAACGAAATATAAAAATATGAACACCAACATTTGCCTTCAGAAGAACGGCAGCGCTCATCGACACTTGACTAGCACTGTATATGCAAATGTACACCGGGACTCCGCCCATATGAGTTTTCAAGTATTCGAAGAGATTAAAGTGAAAAATTATTACAAGCGAGATTTCATTTACAAATTCGTTTGCTGCCACAGCAAGCAAAGGAATGTGGAGATATGGTAATATTTATACGCGTGGTATATGCATTTATTTGCTGTAAGCATCTCAAAATAAATGGCTTCAAGCAAGTAACGGTTCTTCAAAATACATACACAAAGAAAATTTTGTAGGATTACATAGACTTTGGCAAAGCAGGACTGCAGCTGAGGTGAGATAGTTGCCTTCTAGGTGGCATGTGCACGTTGTGCAACCAAATCGCGTCTCTACAAACTACAGTCAAGGTGCCAGAGTTTATGTGCATACTCGTTTATATGTATGTTATGTACACTATATATGCATACATAAGTATTCGGTGGTGAAAACAGAAAGCATAATTTTTTATCGCATTAGTAGTATGGGAAGGCGCATGTCGACATAACTAATTTTTGCCACCGAAGCGTATAATGCTAATCAAAATATTTTGATCACGTTTTATTGTATAATATTCCATATCCAGCACTCAGTCCGTTGCATGAGGTATGAAGTCGAAAAAACTTATTACTTTAGGTATTTTAGGCCTAGGGCCATTACTAAAATGTCGCCGGAAACTACAAATACCTTCGGTATGAACCTGGCCATATGTTTATGCGGACTAGGGAAAATACTCCGCTAACTGACACATACATACGGTACAACTCTTACAGAGTATGCCAAAGCAAAGTTAGATAAAGGTCGATTAGAGAAAAGATCTCACTTGAACAGGTTGGAACGGCGGTTACCTAGAACTTGACATTTACAAATCGTCAAAGGGTTTGAGCCTGTCGCAATTTTTTTTTTATCAGTTTCGGTTAGGTTTCCTGTCGAGATGTTTCATTATCGGTCATGAAAAGACAGGACAATGGTGGAAATAATACCCCGATACTTCCCACTCACCTTTCATACCCATACAACTTTGACAACATGCGTCTATCTAGATTTTTAAGCTTACTGCAGGAACACCTATTTCACAATGTCTAGTTAGAAACTCTACTATTGCGGCATGATGAACTTTCTTAAGAGCAAGTAGTTCAGAAGAGCTTCTGCCTTTGTTCAGAGTGCACGTGAGAACCATTGGCAGTTTCCAGACCTTCGATCCAAGTAGGCTGAACAGCTCTCTCGAAGGCTCACAGTGGCTCTTCTTCAACGGAATTGTTCAACGAGAAGTGTAGTTTCAACTACTCCCCGCTGCTCAACTTTTCTTTGATACATAAGTGTAGCATCATTACTCTCTAAAATGACCTTAAACCGTACTCATTACAGCTCTCTTATTTTCCGTAGAAGACTGTCACAAGGGTTTCTGTTTTTTTTTTTTTTTTTTTTTTTTTTGTTTTTTAAACTCGGACTTCTATTTTATATAGAACCCTATACATGCGAACAATCTTCAATACAGGATGGCTTTAGTGAATAGTCTACTGCTCGATGTAGTCTCCGTTATGTAGAACGTCCACCCTTTATTGCGTTAGAAAGTTATAAACGATCACAAATTGCCAAAAGTTTCAGTTAGACTTGTATGTTCGGTTTAGGAAACTCCAGAAACTTTAGATAAAACCTTTGATAGTGCTTTTGAAATAGAATAAGCTACTTAAGCGATGGTTGTCTTGTAGACCTTAGTCAACTTCGACCGATTTTGCGTTGTCATACATAAGTTGAAGAGAATAGTCTAAAGCAAAGATTCAACCGTTTTCTTGTTTTTTTGCATTACAATCTTAATTTTCCTTTCTTGTGTGTTTTCAGCAAAACCGCCACAAGTTCAATAACAAAGCCATTATCTACTATAAGAAAATGCCTATTTAACCGACTGTCTATTTGCTTCTTTATCGCGACGTAGCAGATCAAGCTTTGAACCAACAAAACCTACAGCCCGGCTAATTTGTTACTAAGCCTTTCATAGTGTTATCATTTAGGACTTGTTTTGACTAAAAACAAAACGATTTTCAAAAGCTCATGAAAAGAGATTCAAATCATGAAAGTTAGCCAACAACAAAGACAGTTACCTTTTTTTTTTTTTTGGATAAACGTTGAACTTGTGGCAGCCAAGAAAGAAAGCAAACAACAAAGCGATTCACAAAAAAAAAATCGAGTAAACTTGAGTTAACCAAGCCATGTCATGTCCATTTTCTTTGATAAAGGATAATAAAAAGGATAACCGCAGCCAACATTGCCAACACGACAAAGTAGTTGTACCATCTTGTCAGCTGTTGTGAATAGCGGTATCGCTATTGGCTCAAAATATCGGTTACTTTCCAAAGACACAAATGAATATTAAAAGTACGTTTGTTAATGCGTGTTTTCCTAGGGAGGTTCGCAATAGTCTACGGTGAAAAGAGCATGGGTCAAGCAAATAGGCAACCCAAAATAAAAACTTACCCTTGTTACTTGTATTTTTGTCAAAATATTCCCGTGGTATGCCAAGTGGTTGCCCCTTTTTAGTGATTGTACAGTAATTTGGTTGATAAAAATACTTAAAATAATAAAAGCCCAGGTAAGAGAGGCAAAACTAACAGGTAAAATGCGGTAACAAAGTAAAATGCGAATCTACAAAGGGACGAGGCAGTCAAGCGACAGCTGTCGGCTTATCTCACCCTAAATAAGCTGAAATCGGTCGCAGTAAGGGTTCACTCAAGGGCATTGAAAAAGCGTTTAAGTTCTGTTGCCTTAGGAAACATTGTAAATCAAACAAATACAAAAACTTTAAATATAAAAACAACACACTCACATACATCCGCAGTAAACATACTTAATGTAATGTGCCAGCTGGAGTAGTGCTCTTGAACCTCACAACCGATTTACATGCGCATAACTACATAAAGTTTATAGACAAGGAGTCGGAGAATATGTTGTATTTAATGGCACATTTTGTATATTTTGTCCAATTACGTTATAGGCGGAAATCCAAGTGAGTACACTTGTAAAAGATAATTGCGAAAAAGTTGCTCTTCACTTTGCTGTGTTTTGATGGCTCTTCGAGCAAGCAATGAGTGGATTTTACCATTATTTGAGTTGAGTTTTTGAGAATTGCATGATATGACTACAAACCAAAAAGAAAAAAAATAAACACAACAGGAAAAAACGTTAACTTTGACTGCACCGCAGCTAATATACCCTTCACAGGTACATTTCTTTTAGTAACTATGCGTTCAGTTTGTATGGCAGCTATTACCTACAGTTAACCGATCTGAACCATTTCTTTGTATATTACATTATTTTCTTAGAAAATAACCTGTGCCAACTTTTGTGAAGATACATTGTCAAATGTGAAAGTTTTCCATATAAGAACTTGATTTCGATAGTTCAGTTTGTATGGCAGCTATATGTTATAGTGGTCCGATATCGGCAGTTCCGACAAATGAGCAGCTTTTTAAAGAGAACATGACGTTTGCAAAATTTCAAGACAATATCTAAAAACTGAGGGACTGTATACAGACGGACAGACAGACAGACGAGCATGACTAAATTGACTCAGCTCAACATACTGATCATTTATATACAGTAGTATACAATGTATAGGGTCTCCGATGCTTCCTTCCTTCTGGGTGTTACAAACTTCGTGACAAACTTAATATACCGTGTTCAGGGTATAAAAAAACAGAGAATATATAAAAAGCAAATAAAAATACCTAGCGTTGTCACATACATTAATAATAATTGAAAAGTCCCCAACCTGAAAAAATTGAATCCATTTGACTACTTATTTACTTATTTATTACTTGTTTATTAGTTAACCTTAACCTTTAAACTACGCGTGTATAAATTTGACAACTGTTGGATCATTAATTGGTCAATTATATAATTTTAGCTGAAGCAACTTTTTTTATTGTAGAAAAAAGTTATAAAAAGGAATCTCTCGTCATGATAAAATATCGCTTTTGAAAGAAAAAATCATAGTTGAAGCAAACACTTGGCTTGATGACGAATTTCCGAATACAGCCACAAGAAAATCAGCCAACAAGGATTGGTATGCTAAATTTTGACGTGGTGAAATGAGCACCGAAGACGATGAACGCAGTGAAAGCTCAAAAGAGTTTGTTACCGAGGAAAACATCAAAAAAGTCTACAAAATTATTTTGAGAACCCACATCAGTTGTGGAGATGTTAAAGCATAATATGGTAAACCACAGTTTTTGCATAGATATGTGTCATCGGATGAAACATTGATTTATCATTTCATTCTGAAGTGGGCTGTATATGGGGAACTCGCTTCTTAGTGTGGGAAAAACGGAAAAGTCCGCTGGCAAAGTTATGGCAACTGTATTTTGGGGTTCCAAATGGAAGGACCATCAGAAGAAGGAAGAAAAAGAACCAAGACAATGCACCGTGTCATATGTCAGTGAAAACGATAGCACAAATCTATAAAATGGGCTTCGAATTGCTTCCACATCCACCACATCAGACTGGTAGTACGCGTTGGTAAGAAAACCTGAAAGTGACACCTATTTTGAAGCAAAGATAAATAGTTCTTCAAAAATGGCATCGAAAAATAGAAGATTTTTTATATGTTCAATAAAAAAAACGAATTACACAAATGAAAAAAATTGAGAACTCAAACCATTTGCAGGAAGAATTTGATATATAAATATTTATGTATATCAAGCTTGCAGAAGTACAGACGCTGAACCCAATTTTCGACGGTTTTCAAGCATAAATCGGCCATCTATCGTCGCTGGCTTGTTGTCATAGAGCATAGACTTGACGTAGCCTCACAGGAAATAGTCAAACTGCGGAAAATCCCAGGACCGAGACAGCCAATTGATTGGGCCATTTCGTGAGATACTCGTAACACGTTCAACAAACTCAGTTATCAATAAATCGATTGTAACATTCGCTGTGTGGTTTGTGGCGCCACTCTGTTGAAACCACTTATTGTCCCAGTCCATAACATCCAATTCGGGCCAAAGATATTCAGTTATCATTGAGCGATTCCAATTCAGTGCTGGTCGTGGTCATCACGGAAGAACTATAAACTACAAACCGTAATTTTTTCGGGACGCAATGATGACTCATGGAGTACGTGTGGATTTTTGACTGACCAATAATACATATTTTGATTATTGACGAAGCCGTTCAGCCAGAAATGCGCCCCGTCGCTGAACATGATTTTTCGATGAAAATCCGGATCATTTTCAGATTGTTGCTCAACCCAATTCGCGAACATACGACGATTCTGGTAGTCAAGTTGCTTCAGTTCTTTCGTCAATTTGATCAGTAAAGATCTTGGTCTACAGATCTTTCCTCAAAATTCGCCACAACAGCGTCAAAAATACATCCAACGTCTGAGAACGACGTGTGAGAGACTGATTTCGGGTTTTCCTCAATTGATGCTAGCGGCAGTAATATTCTCGACACTACGGGCACTTCTTTGTCTCACTGGATTCAAATTTTCCACTAGACGCTCAATTTTTGATCTGACAGAATGATTATGATGATACGTCACACCGTTGATTTATACACAATTATTTATGAACGTTACAAACTTCGTTAGCAAGTTCAGTATGCCCTGTTCAGTGATAAAGAAACGTTTCTTAACATAAATAATACCACGCAAACAACTCTCACATAAATTTACTAAAATCCAAAAGTACTGAAATTCATTTCAGCAATGTTAAAAAAATTCTAGGGATGCACAGAAAATTTTCAGTTTTTGCTCGCCCTTAATTGGGAAAAAAAAAATTTGAAAATGAGCAAATTGCAAAAGAAATACAAAATAGTTTTTGCAGCAGCTGCAATGAGCAAGGCAGTTTTCAACAATAACTTCAATTTTTAAATTCTAAACCACAAAAACCTGTGAGTGGTACCGAAGTGCTTGAAGGGAACGAGCCACAAAGGTATAAAAAAAAAAAATGCTTAAAGCACCCCTTCTCATTCTTGTGGCAGGCTACACCATTAAGTAAAAATATGTGCAACCCAACGGTGGTAAACACCCACACAGGTATGCGGTGAGTCCGTTTGTGTGCGTTCAAACGAGTGTATGGATGAAGCAACTCCCGTTCTACCACATACGAGTAAATGAAAAGTAAAAACGGTAAATATTGTGTTTGTAATGATTATGTACAGTGCTATATTTCAAGTGTGTAGCTGCCTTCAGAGCACTAATCAACAGCTGAGGTTGTGTTCAACGGCGACTCTCTCACATTGCTTTCCTTGCCTTTACTCTCGGCACATATATTAAACTAAACTAATTTTGACGTGTACATGTATAGACTTGTATGCACAAAATGTCATAGTAGATTATGACAAATCCATTGTAATCAACAGCTCTGAGCTAATAAACCGGTGACCCCTTTTCATCGTAATGTGAAATGTGCGCCTTTCTAACCTGACATTTCATATTATTATATTTTCATGTCGTTCTGGTGAATAGCTACCTGCCACTTACGAGGGTCGACTTAAGCACATCCACACCCATGCGTGCATGATTCGGTGCTCACAGTCTTGTGAAATTCGACAATGGCAATCAATTACGAGTGATATTTTTTTTTTTTTTATTACAGACACAAACACACTCATACATGTGTTTTGGGAATTTTATTTTACATTAGAGCTGATGTTGTGCCTTCAATCAATAACATTTGTTTTTTATTTTACGCTGTTGGATTTTTATTTTATTGCCACAACTTTTCTAGCTGCCTGCTTGTCGCACTACTCAGGAGGGTGCCAAGTGTTGGCTGGAAATATGGTTTGAATTTTAAATTGGCAACGAACAATCCTCGATAATAATGGATTAGGTGGGAAAGGTAGCACGCACCTGGTGTTGGTCGAATATTTATATCCTGAACAGGATATAGAAATAAACGTAGGCGTCCCTATAAAGTGTATATTATAAATCTCCCTTTCTCCTCAAGAAGCTGCTTATTTGTCGGAACCGGCGTTATTGGAGCTGCCATACAAACTGAATGATCCGCATAAAGTGCTTATATGGAAAAGTGTTTCTTTTGACGAGTTATCGTTGAGAAATTTTGCATTTATCATCATTTAAGGAGATACTGCCATTTACAGCGAAATTATTCAGAACACTTCACTTAAACATATAGCTGCCATACAAACTGAACAATTGGAATAAAATGCTTATATGGAAAAGTTTTTCATTTGAGGAGATATCTTTGGAAAATTTCGCATGAATCATCAACTGATACTATACTGTCATTTCCAAAGATTTTAATCAGATAGGAACACTTCAGCATATAGCTGCCATATAAACTGAACGATCCGAATAAAGTGCTTACATGCAAAAGTTTTTCATTTGACAAGATATCGTTACGAAATTTTGTACCGATTATTATCAAAGGCATTAATGCAATCTGCGGAGAAATCGTTCAGATCGTATCACTATAGCGTATAGCTGCCATACAAACTGAACGAGCGAACGAGTGGAATAAAGTGCCTGTTAAGAACCTTTTGTACTTGTGAAGGGTGTTATAGCTTCGGTCGAACCGAAGTTAATGTTTTTCTTGTTTTGCTTTCCTTATGGAGATGTAAGTTTATGTCACTGTTAGTAGAAGTATGTGTGTTTGGTGCTGGCTGCGTTTGCTGTCTGAAAGTTTATTGTTAGCTTGTAGCATACTTTTTTTTCCATTATATTCGGTTATCAAAGAGCTGCTTCCGCCAATTTGCTCTTTATTAAATGCTTTATAAAAACAGTAATCGGATTTAGTTCAAATATGCGCCGTTTCGTTCGTTAATCTGTTTCTGTTTAGGTGGTAATCACTTGGCGTTATATCCGGGCGACAAAACGTCCCATAGCCGAGTCATCAATGAAGTGTGTGGTCTGGCGTTATCATGTTGGTACACTACACCCTTCCTGTTGGCCAATTCGGCACGCTTCTTGTCGATCGCCTGTTTCAAGCGCCCCAGTTGTTCGCAGTAGATGGTAGAATTAAGCCTCTGACCATGTGGGAGCATAACATAGTGCATGATTTCCTTCCAATCCCACCAAACACACAGCAAAACCTTCCTGGCTGCCAATCCCGGCTTGGCCACTGTTTGGAACGATTCACCGGCCTCCGACCGCGACCGTTTTCGCTCGATATTGTCGTATGTAATCGTTTTATCATCGCCAGTCACCATACGCTTCAAAAATGTTTCAAGTTCATTTCATTTCAGCAGCATATTGCAGGCGCTGATTCGGTCCAGAAGTTTTTTTTTTACGTCGAATCATGCGGCACCCAAACATCAAGCTTTTTTTTTGTATCCAGCCTTTTGCTGATGTTTTAAAATGGTTTGGTGACTAACTCCCATCTTCTGGGCGATGTCACAAATTGCCACATGCCGGTCTAACTCGATGGTTTCCATGATTTGATCGGTTGTCGTCGTCAACATGGTGTCATTTTCACCCGTTCTGAATCGTCGAAACCATTCCTCCGCAGTTCGAAGTGGTAGAGCATCATCCCCCAAAACACCATTAATCTCACGGAACGTTTCTCTAGCGGATTTGTCTTTATCGCAGGAAAACTTTAAAATAGCGCGATTTTAGTACGAGAATTCTGTGAACGTGACACTATTACATTACCATCACAATTACAACAAGTCATAGAACAAAAATGTATCACAATATAATGATTCCATTTTAACTCTATGTGTATATATTAAAGTATGCCTTCTTTGGAACTCATATTGTTACTACATACTCCTGCATAAGCAAGATATATTCAGTAAGTTTATATACCCTTTTCATTTTATAACAATTTTTCCATATCGAAATAATCCTAATTCTTCCGAGTGGCTGTATTTTTCATTTTTCACATTATGCTTGAATATAGAAGCTCTTAAATCTGTTATTTTTAATAACGCCAATTCAAAATTTTTCATAAATATGTCATATATCTACTTTGGCAACTTTGTGTAGTCGCCCAACCACTTATCTCATTCCACGTTTATTGAATTTTATTTGTCTTACTTTGCAACTTTCTCATTGCCTTTGTAGCATTCATAATGCTCCACCTTTCACGTTATTGTCGCAGTCGCCATTCGTTCTTTCAGTTTCATTGTGCTTGTTCGTCTTCAATTTCAATTTCACTTTTGTCACGCCGCCCTTGCTACACACACAGTCACACTCACATACGTGCAGAATTCTTCACGCATATCCGAGCGGTTACATTCAAAGCTTAAATTTGCCAAATATTCTGTTGTGTTGTGTTGCGAGTTACSCATACGCACTGGCGTTTGCCACAGCACAGGTGATACTTCAGTTAGTTCAGACGCAATAACAGCATGAGCATAAAATATGAGCCTAAAGAATTGTGCTTTTTTGTTATGCAAATTGCTAACTACAATTCGTTTGTGTGCGGATGTTGGTGGTGGCGGTCGCTTTGTTGCATTGTCGTACCGCTGATGGACTGAGCGCTTTCTGCTCTTCAAGCGTCAACTCAACTTGTCCATATGTGATGAGTGTTGAATTTATGCATTCGTTTGTGATTTTTTGCTCCGGAATTTACGCATACGCTTTGTGTTTACAATGGCGGAAATGGAAAATTTAAGCTTCTTGTTTGTGCCGGGATTCCGATTCCGACCGCTTTTTACATGCGTGTGCGCGGCTGTTTGCCAGCTTACGTAGCATATTTGTTTGAGTGTGTTCCCTTTGGTAGGCATTAAATTTGCAAAAAGTCAGTGAATCAACGCACTTAAATGGAAAAAATTTGGAAAACTCGTTTGTTATTATTTTATTGTATTTTTCTCTTTTGAAATTTTTTCAGTTAGTACAGTCGCCTCCGTGTGATGAACAGCGTGTAATCAATGTATACATAATCTCTTTCAGTGGCACAAGAAGAGAAGCGAACAGAGCAGAAAGTAAGGGCTCATAATTAACAATTATTCAAATTTGAGTTTTGCATTCAGAATCACAAACAACCGAGTCCTTAAAGACTCAGTTACTTCACGTCTTGGCTGCAGTTTAAAAATAATTGCAAATAACTGCGAAAATTTTGAAGCATTTCTCCAAGCGATATCTCTTCGCAAGCCTTCTCGATCTCGAAAACGATTTGAGTTATCGATTTGAAGTGGTGCACACGTCTTTTTCTCCTCAAGAAAACGCTTCTTGGACTTGATGGAAATCTAAATCTTTGATTTAATAATTTGACAAGATAACTTCCGGAAGTTTTGCATAAATTACAGGGTTTGCCCGGAAAGTAATATGACTGATTTTCTTCCGCCACAAGTGTACTTCGGACCGACTGGATTCGGTAGAGGGCGTTCCTAGCTAACGATCGAGCGACTGTTCAGTTGCCTCCAAGCACTTGGAGAGTCGGAACAACCATTTTCGCGCGACATGTTTCTGTGAGTGTGATTGGTGTAAGCCGAAAATGCAGCGTTCGTTAGCGCAGAGGTACGCTATTAAATTCTGTGTGAAACTCAGTAAATCTGCAATAGAGACGTTAGATATGATCAAGCAGGCTTATTCAGTTGTTGCTGAAGTAAGAAGTGGTGTGTTTCTGTGGTATCAGGCCTTTTTGGACGGCCGGGAAGAGGTCGGTGATGAAAACCGTAGGGATGTCTTTTTTGACAGGTATCGTTCACCATAAACAACATTGTTTATGTTGGACCGTCAACGTCAAGTTTTACGTGGAAGTCCCCAAGATACTCAAACAAAGGCTTAATCGAGTCCGACAAGACAACGCAGCCGATTGAAAGTTGCACCACGACAACACTCTGGCTCACACCGCCATTCCTGTGAACAGCTACCTAACCAAGGCAGGTATCCCAACGCTTCCGCAGCCACCCTACATCCGAGATGTGGTTCCTTCCTTGCATGAAACGGCCGATGGAAGGCAAGCATTTTGAGACGACTTAGGGGATCCAAGCGGCATGCACCTCGGCTTAGAAATGCTTGGAAATCGCGTTGACACCGCTACATCGACGCATAAGGAGCCTATTTTGAAGGGTTTTAAAGAATTGTAACGATTGGTTCAATAAATTGTTTTAAACGACTCAGTTCTACTACTTTTCGGACAAACTCTGTATCACATAGCTACAAACTGTTCGATTAAAGTCAAGCTAAATATCTTTTTATACCCTTTATGCCTAAAAAAAAGGCTGCTGTGAAGGGTATTGTAATTTCAGTGCAGCCGCCAACACTACAATTCAAAAAGAGAAGTATGAATCGCACGGCATCCACGGTTGTGCCATACCACATAATTCTCTATTAGCATACGGGCTGCAGGCACATTTGCATGTGTGTATGAGCGTACACTTACCGCCCTGCAGCAATCACAGCTGATAATATCACTTTCGTTTACATACACGACAACTAAAACTAAGTGCCAGGCAAAGTAAAGGCCTGCTCACATTGATGTCAATGTAGCGGGGCAACATTTCCCTCCCGGCCTTTCATTGAATTCATTGGGGCTGATATGGGCACAGCGCGAGGAAAGCAGCTTTCTATTTAAACCAACATTTCCTGATACTCAAGTATGTACGCATACTTGAAGGGGAGCAAGTAATTTCCCTCCTTCTTCAATATACTTAATATCTACGGTGTTCGCGTGTGTGACGGAGATGCACGCGCAGCCACATTTGACGTTTTACACCGCCACAATTACAGTGACAAGCGTTTACGCGTTGTCGGCGGTGTACAACATGAATGTGCACGAGTACACGCCACCAACAAGCACTGCCATGGCAGCCATGTCGGCAAGGGTGAGCGTGCCTGTTTGTCTGTGGCGCGACGTAAAATATGCAAATTAAAAGCTACTTACCCTGTACTGTAGGCACTCAATGTCATTGCAATGCCTCGGTGAGTATGGCAACAACAGCAACAGCGGCGGCAAGAAGCTTGAACTACAACAATTACAACTGCTGCAGCCAGCAAATCGCGCATATGCTTTACACACATACCATAATTATTGTTGTTGCATAATTTATCACTATTAAAGGTTTCGAGCGCTTTGCCAGATAACACAAGCTGTCTTCGGTTGTTGTTTTTGCTGCCGCAGACACTCCACACTACACACTATATTCGTGTCACATTTGGTTGTAGTTGTTGCATGATTATGTAACTCTTGCCACTTCCTACCATATTTTACGAAACATTTTAAGCTTAGAACATTTATGACCCACTGCCTCGTAAATGCCTTTTATGGCCTTCCAGCACGATCATGTGCCGTCGTTAGATGACCTGTCTGTGTGGTGCCCGCAACAAAAATTTAATTGGTTCAAGTCTAACCCTTTATATTTTTAGGGAAATAAAAAAAAGTCCATTAAGTTCTATGCTGCTTTCGAAAGGCCAATGAGGCTTTCTCATAGCAAGGTTTCGCTAAGACATCTGCAATTGCCTATCAAGAAAACGCTAGTTTGCATTTTGAGCTCTTAAGTTATCGGACTTAAACTGCTGACGAAATCGGTACATACATCCACACGCCTAGTCACTATGTATCTAGCATGGAACCCAAATTTACGATTAATTACCCTTTACCTCTAACCCATTTAAGTGGTGCCTAATCCGAATCGAACATTCGAACCGAACATTTTTTCCACTAGACTGCTACAATCTTTCTTTTTGAGAGTGTAAAGTTTAAGCTGCACATGTCAATTAAAGACTCGAAAGCCAGAGTGCGGCACTTTAAAACGCTAAACATAACATACTCCCAACTCAGGACTCTCATGAAGCCACCGATTAGGTATTACTACGTGAGAATTACAGGACATTAGAGTTTTTGCTGTCTATTGTGGTGATTGACGATCGCCTAAAGTGTTGTAAAAGTCTCAGTTTAGTCATTATTAAAGCCGACGCTTCCCTGACAGCTATTCATTTCTGAGAGCACTTACACATGAGTGTCGCCAAATTTTCCATCATATTTGATAAGACCTCACAAGTATATATTTCAATAGTTTGCTTTTACTGGCGCGTACACTAGGTGTCTCTTGAATTTAAGTCTTGCTTCTACTATTACGCCCAGTTATGACTGCGAAATAATCCACTCCACATATTGGTTAATATTTTCATTAATATATTAGTTACTATTTTTTGTTAATATTTCATTAAAGACTTGAATCTTTTACAAAAACGACATCGACATAACGAAGACCTTACATTAAGCAATTGCATCACTACGGGTAACAAAAAAAGGGTTCTTGAAAATGACGTTGATGCTGGACAACAATCCAGTGAATGACGCCACGAAAGTGAGACGAAACAGAAAAAAATTAAATTCACCAAAGGCACTGAAAACCATCGAAGCCGAAGCTAATAACAAGTGTATGGAAATTTGGATTAAATGATTAATAATTTTTTTTATTAAAATGCGTGAAAATGTAATTTATTGTAATTTCGATTTAGTGTATCAGAAAATAAGGGACGAAAATCTAAAAATAAAAAGTACAAGGTCCATTCCAAAGTATACCGGACTTTTAGAATCTATTTAAGTGTGTGTTTGTGTTATCGGTGCGAAAATGAGCTTCGAACAAAGAGCCAACTTTTTGTTTTCAAATTGGTAAAACTTTTACCGAAACGTCTCAATTGATGAAACAAGCGATAACTGCTTAGCCCGCAGCAAAGGGCACGAGTGGTTTCAATGTTTTCAAAGTGGTCGTGGGGACATAAATGACGATCAACATGTCGGCGAATCAAAATCCATGATCACCGGAAATTCCATCGAAACTGAGCGTGAATTTGTCGAAAATCAGCCGAAATCATCATTGAAATTCATGGAAATGGAATTGAACATCGACCGAACATTTGGGAGTGCACGGTTTGTTCCGCACAAATTGAGTGACGACCAAAAAAGCTAAAACACTCGCTCGACATGCTTTTGGGCCGTGCAAAAAGCTGTATTAAAGCAGAGAGAGACGATTTTGAATAAAATAAATTGATTTTGCCGAAAAAACAATTTGTTCTGTTTTTTTTTTTTGTTTTTATTTTTTATTTTAGTCCTCTTTACTTTGGAACGCACCTTGCATAAAAAATGTCGAGCTTTCGGATGACTTAACACCCCATATAACGGCCATTATGTGAGTTATCTCAATGAGAATGAGAGAGCGTGTATTACTCATAACATTGTATTTTTGTGCCTAAAATAGTTAGAATTGGGCAAAACCTTGACCTGGTCTCCATATAACTGAAATCAGTTTTTTCGAACTTCCGGCTGACTTTACTCCATATGATTGGTAATTGTATGTAAGGCACCTCAATGAAACCCAGGGAACATTTTCCAAGTATATGGTAAGTAGTATTAGCAAAAGTAGATAAAATCGAGGGTGATATTACCCACAACATCTCTATATCTACTACAATATAAGGAACTTCTTTTTTCTAACAAATCTTATGTTGAATATGTCGGTCAGTGAATGAGTTATTATATATTAGTAAAGGTATATTTAAAATATATTACATTTCAATCCTATGGTTGACTTCACTTCGCTTTGAATATTTCAAATTAAGAGAGTATAAAATCTTCGGTTGCACCCGACCTTAGCCTTTCTTTACTTGTTAAATTTTATTTTTATTTTTTTTCTAGTTTTATTTTGTGAGTTTAATGCACTTTGCAAAATATGCAAAATTGATAATTTAAATATTTTTTCCCCACTCAGAATTTAGTGTATTTCTATATAAAAGCAAGCACGGAATTTAATTTGAAAGTTAAATATTCAAACATCCATTGAATATTTCACACTTTTGCTTTCGCCTTAAATTAATTTACACATGATTGCACAGTATATTGAAAAATTATTTTCCTCGTGCAACAAATGAAATATTTCCAAAGTGCACACACTTGTGTCTGTATGCGCGTATACAATGTACCGTAGTATAAACGAGACTGTATACGAATGCACACATACATGCAAACATGCCATGAGTATTTGCTACAGCTCGTGCAAATAAATTTGTTATAAGAAGTGTTTCGTTTTTATTGCCGAGGAGAAAATATTTTTCGTTAAAGCAACGAAAGCTGTTGCTGACACACACTTACATACCGACTTTCGCGCAAAAGCAAATCAATTTGTATAGATCGAGGAGTGCCGGGCCATGTATGCAAAAGCAAGCGGAATATTCTCCACCCAAATGCATTTACATTTTCCTTATTTCAATAAATTTGTTATTTGCCAGCAAAAAAAAGCTTCGCAAGGCATTTTAATTTATTTATTCTTTTTACACTTTCAAGCAGCAACAACAATGTTTGGTCGCGAGACGCGAGCCTAAGGCGCAATTGGTGGCGTTGTGGCGGGAAAAGTCAATGAAATCGATGAAGCCGGCGAACAGCATGTAAACATATGCGACAATATGTTTGAGCAAAAGCATTGCAATTGGTAAACAACAACAGCGCTATATTTACAAGTACAGAAATAAGGTGCAACAGTTAACAGGCAAACAACATATGTGAAAATCCGAAAAGAATATAGCGGCCATATATTAGTCGTAGAGCAAATGAGCACAGACTAAGGCAGACACCCAGCAGCAGATTCGGAGAGTGATTGGTTTTATAACCTGAACGGGGTATATTAAGTTTGCCGTAAAGTTTATGACATCGAGTGGTAAACGTTGAGGATCTTGATGTGGTATATAGGAACAACATCAGCGTCGAGCTGAATCGAATTGGCCATGTTCGTCTATCTGCATATAAGCATATTAGTCGCTCAGTTTCTGAGATATCGTTCCCCAATTTTGCATACAACTTTCGCTGTCTAAGATGCTGCTGATTTGTCGGAATCAATAATATCGGATTACTACAGCTTATAGCTGTCATGCAAACGGAGCTATCCCAAACAAGTTGTTGTATGGAAAACTTTTTTATTTGTTAATATATCTTCACGAATTTTGGCATAAGTTATTAGCCAGGGTACCGATATATTTTCCGAAAAAAATGTTTAGATCCGATCACTATAGCCTATAGCTGTCATACAAACGCATCTATTCCAAAAAAAAAATAAAAAAATTCTTTTATGGAAAACTTTTTCAGTTGGCAAGATATGGAAAAAAAAACAACACTTCAATCTACGAACATATTCATTGACATATGATTTGCTATCAGAGCACATACAAAAACCTTGTCGTATACGAACCAACTTGGACCAGTTCAGTAGTGGTTCCTATATCCCAAAGCTACTTATATAAGGCCACAAGCACAAAACCGACTTGTACAGCGCCGTAACGACATTGTGGCAAAGTGGTTGAACGCTTCACTGCTTGCTGCGCGCCACGCGAATAGCAACTGGCTAGCTGCCTTAACGCAGCTACTTGAGTGTGCGGCTGCATGTGTGACTTTGGCTTCTGTACTCGTATACTTTCAACACCACTTACGCTTTATTTTTGAGTATTCATGTGTCTGTGCGTTTGTTGTTGTTGTAAGTGTGCTTGTGCGCCTGTGTGCGGTGCGCGGCGGTTGTTTGGCTCAGTACGCAACTTTTATGTCGTAAAGTCTGAAATTGATTTTCGCGCGAATCATTAACTTGGTTAAGAGTTCACTGTATACAACTTACTGTCCTCCAACGCGCACTCACACACACGCGCACACACACAGCCACACGTGCACTCAACCCTGCCCAAGCGCAAGCAGCCACACATATGCCATTCGAATGGCTTAAGGGCTTTCGCTGCTTGGGTTCCTTATGTGTGGCATATCTTAAGCATGCCAAAAGCCACACGCACAGAAACACACATGTAAACTCTGGAGCGTGCTGCACTTTGGCAAGAATGTCTTGTTTCCTGTGTATTCGTCGCTTCCTTCCTGTTGTGTGCGCATATTTTAAAAATTCAAATTTAAATAAAGTTCACTCGATAATTTCCTGCTGCCGTCCGCCGCTGCTTGATGCCACATAATGCTGCGCATATGTGGGCACACACTGTCTGCGGCAGCAGTGAGTCAGCAGTTACGCAATTTACAACTAAATAAAAAGCATAATTTCCTGTTTCGCTGCACATTGTAGAAATTCTTTTGCAATTACTTGAGCTCTGGCCTTCTTACAACAACAACGCAATAACGCCAATGTTGAAGTACACGCTCACAAGCCATAAATATGATGCTTTGACGTTTTCACTTTCCGCTTGCTGCGCTCGCTCTCACTTGCTGACTTTGTAATTTACATTTGCCTTTCTCGCAATCATATGCCATGAGCTCAACCAGTTCCTGGAAGAAAGTATTTTATACCCACCTAGTTGTAGTCCCATATGGATGTGCTTGTCTTGGAATTTCATAGCGATTTGAACAAGTAAATTATTTTAACTTAACTGTCTTTAAAGATTCTATAAGTAATATAAGTAAGTATAAGACGGAGTCGGCGTATATGACGCATGTGCTTACGGTCTCTTCCACTAAACAGATTCACACTAAAGTCATCAAATAAGATACTTTCTCATTTTCTTATAAATAATTTAAGCAAACTTCAGTAAAGTTTTCGATTTTCGCCGTCCATTTTTATAAAATATTGATTCTATTTAAGGGCTTACAAGGGCTTCCTCGGGTAAAATGAAATATTTTGTTAAATTTTTATTGTTACAAATATTCAATATTAGCAAAGAAATTTCGAAATTTTAGGAAAAAAAAAAATTTTAAATTCCATCATTACGACGCCATTTCCGGTGACCGTTCGGGAGAAAGATGCGACCTCGTTGACACGATAACTCCTTATAAGATCATCTACAATGAAAGAATATCTGGAAAAACGCATTTAAAAACGTGGAGGCTGTATCTCCGAAACTTTTGCTTGGATCAACTGGAAAATTTAGGACAATATTTTAGAGCTGTTGTAGAATTTAATAAAAAAAAAAATTTTTTTTTTTTAGCTGTAAACCCATATAACTCCTTAAAAGCATATTTGTGAAAACTGTCACAGAAACGGACCTAAAACTATAATTTGGTAAAGTGAATCCCAGTAATATGTGTCACCAGTAGTCCAAAACATTAGAAAAAGTGACCTCAACCGCTAATAGGTTCACAGCTGTACTTTGTGATTTAAAAAAAAACTCCTGTAAATCAAGCTTATTTGTCAGCAAAGCTACTATTGGTCAATCAAAATTTGATCAAGCATTTAACTTCTATTCCCACCAACTGGATGCAATATCTAAAAATCTTAAGCCCCAAGTGTTTAAGCTCTGATCCAGACAATCTAGTTGAAGATAATATCACCCATACTAGTCGTATACCAAACTTTTTCAGCTACAACCAATTTCAACTCAATTGTGTGTTCATCTTTAAATTAATATTCTTTAAAAAGGACCGAAATCTGGTAACAAACACGCCGCCTACTTTCCGTATATTAAAATATTAAACGCTATATGATTTCTGCTTTTCTACAACGCTTACGCGGTTATAACCGAGTTAACAGCAGCGCGATAATCGTTTTTTTTTTTCATTTTGCGATTTGGCGCCAATTCAAGATACCAACTGCAGCCAACACTCTCCATGGAGGTCTCCATTACCCTCTACTTCACCCGGCGGGTACTAGGTAAAAAACGCTCAGAGCTGGAGTGTCCATTCAGACGACAGGACCTAGCAAGCGTGGAGCTGTTTATTAGTTCGCTGAGCGATGTCAATGTTGTATATCTCGTACAGCTCATCGTTCCATCGAATGCGGTATTCGCCGCTGCCAATGCGCTTAAGAACATAAATCTTCCGCAGAACCTTTTTCTCGAAAACTCATAACGTCGACTCATCAGATGATGACATCGTCCATTCCTCTGCACCATATAGCAGGATGAAAAGTTATAGACATATATAGTCTTTGTTCGTCGAGAGAGTACTTTACTTCTCCATTGCCTACTCAGTCCCAAGTAACACCTGTTGGAAAAAGATGCTCTGCATTGGATTTCAATACTGATATTGTTGTTGGTATTATTACTTGTTCCAACATATTTTTATTTACGACTTCGAAGCAATGAATGTCAACAGTGAAGTGGCAGTCAAATCACGATTGCGACTTCTATTTTTTTTTTTTTTTTTTTTTTTTTTTTTTTTTTTTTTGAACAGGAGATATTTTGTTTGTCTTGTCCGCGTTCACTACCAGACCCATTTACTTTGCTTCCTTATCTAGTCTGGAGATTGCAAAACTGATGAGGCGGATCTGATATCAATATCATCGGCGTACGCCAGCAACTATACACTCTTATAAAATATTGTGTTTTCTCGATTGAGCTCTGCAGCTCGAATTGAATGCACCTAGAGACATAGTGAATTCCAGATGAATTCGAAACAAATATTACGCAACCATTTTCATATATGATCCCTAGAAATATTTACGTTATAATTCAGCGAACACAAAAGTTGAGTTTTCGCTTAAATTCAAGGAGTGTTTCTTTAATGAGAAATACAAAAGTATAAAACCATAAACCCTTACACCTGCCATCATTGACGTGGACCTTGTTGATTCCACGAAAATTATACTTTGTTTCGAGTAAAAGAAAATAGGTCACCTCCCCCCCGCGGAGCCATAGCAGCAATTTACGTACGCAGTGCATTTCGGCAAGCAAAATAAGCACTCGCCTTTCACACAGCTCAATGTCATGCGGCCGCCGTTCACGCGCAGCAGCAAGTACTTGAAGCAACAGTGAAACAACAATACCGTGTGCCGAAAAAACACAGAGCCAACATTATTTTCCACACCTCAGTTGTACACAGCTATGGAACAATAGTGCTCCTTTGGGGGTGAAGATGTAAGGGCGAAAAACGAACAGTGAATAAATAAAAAATGCGACACGGCGCACACAATGTGGCAGGCCACACCGCGAACGTGCAGATGGCAGCCATATGACACTGAGCAAATATAATGCACAAAATGTGGAAGACAAAAAACAAACGGAACGTAATTGAAAACACGAAAGGAAATAAGAGAAAGGATATTCAAGAACACTGCTCCGTATCTGTTTGAGAGAGGCGAAGTGACACAGGATAAGACAGAGCCAACAATATGGTGAATGCACCGAGCGGACGAAGTTGTTACGGTAACACCGCTGAACATGCAGAATTAAACAAATATGATTACACGATTTATTTATGTAAGAGCAAGAAAAAACTATTTCGTGTTTTTTTTCGCGAAACACTTTTAAACAGCCGCACCACAAGGTGCCCTGTCCGGCGCGATTTCGATATTTTTTCTTCTGTACTTTGAAGATCACGTAGCCAAATGGTTGCTACCCCTGTTAGCTGCCACGTTGCATAACATTACATGTGGTGAACTCGTATTGGTCCAATTGGCAATTCATGATCAATTACTGCTTGTTAGTTGGCACGACAACAGATCGGAATCTAACTCCGTCCTAGCAACATAAGTTATAGTGATCCGCGTGTATTATTTTTCTTTGTTTGCTTGGATTTCCACAAGATAGTTTATCTCTTATACCTATTTCACTATTTGAGCCAGGAGTTAATGCGTAAATTTCGCCATCAGCATTGCCAGCAACTGTAGCCTGTAGACATTTTGCTCTCATTCATGGCCGTATTACTAATCTAGCCTGAGTTCCATAATAGCATCCACAAGGATACAATGACAGCTTCGAAATACAAAGGAACAGTTATAATAGTGCTGAAGAGTGTAAAAAGCCGTCGCAATCACCAGTTAAGCCAATACTAAGGCGCAATAAGTTACAAAAGCAACATTATCAGCATACAAGAATACGAGCGTTGCCTTTTAGTTTTCGGTACCAGAGAACGAAAACAAATACTTTCAATTATTAATTAATCACCGCTTTATTGGTGTAGAATGTATGCTAACAACACTAATGCCTATAATTGTCTCAAGTCCACGATAGGTCACATGACAATTTTTCCATATCAGCTTGCGCAAGGCATCAATAGTTTCCTGAAGAACAACAGAATTTGGAAGACCTTGACGAAATTAGTCTTGAAGTGACCAATTACCGCTATTGTATTGTATTGTATTGTAGTGTGGTCTACCGATAAACGTTGGTTCTTGTTGGAACTCCTCTGCGTCGGAAATTATAAAAAATAATCGTGCGAAATTGTCTATCCATTGATTAATTTTTTGAGATGATGATCAAGATGAATACTTTAAGTTACTGTAATCAACACAAAAGGCGCTCGTATGCCAAAATAAGTGTGCATAGCCTTCTTGCCCAACTCAGCAATATAAGGGCAACCCACTTACTATAACAATCTATTTTCAATAATTCTTTCTTTGCCACTACTTTTGTCTTTTCATTGACTTGACTGCTTCACACTGTGTGACACAAGATCAAGCTGCCTGCTACATGTCTCTACCGTTACCAACACTGTGTTAGAAACGAAAGAATAATATTTGATGCTCATGCCGAAGATGAGAAAAGAACGGAATAATTATTATTTGCTGATAAATCAAGCGTCGCTTCGATGTGGCTATATTAATTTAAATACTTTACTTTAGTTTGCTTAGAATGACGCTCGTCACAATGTAATATATATGTATGTATAAGACAACAACAATTGCTTCAATTTCAGCAACCATTGTGCGCCGAAAGCAGAAAGCAGAAAGATCGAAGCAGCTTCGACAAGCGGATAAACCACTTGCACTGATTGCAAACATCCCGCTGCACAAGCGTCTGACAAGCGAATGGGCATGGATAAGCAATGGCTTGCCATGCTGTCCCGGACTCAACGTTGCACATACTGTATGCATATACGAGCATAGCTATGCGAGTGCAAGCGCAAGCCATGTGACAGTGTCACAACAGCAACCGTCAAAGCAAAGAAAATCGACGACTCAGCACGTGAGACTCCAATTTCGTCGAGCATGTGCGGATGCTTGGCAGTGACGTCGTGCAATGACAATAACTCAGAGCAATCAATTTCGACTTTAAAATACTCGTTTGTTTTTTGCGTATATGTCTGTGTGTAAGTTTGTCGTTGCCGTTGGTCTGTTGGCTGTTGAACGCCACAAATTGCCGACATTTATTACATTGCTTTGATTTCGGATTGTTGCTTTGCGCAGCCGAAGTAGCAATCAGTTGTAAGTGATTAGCGTCGAAGAAATGTAGCCAAAAACACAGTTGCATGGCGAAGGACAAAAAAAAAATAAAATAAAATGTTTAAAATAAGAATAAGTCTGAATGCTCCACACACCAACATTGCCGCCTTAAATTCGCCTTAACTCTTTCGTGCCCTTTCGTCTCGTCGCAAAAGTTCACTCATAAGACTCACATACACAAGCATTGGCAACAGTTTTGTTGTTGATTTACGTCTCCCAATTTATGTTTAACCGAATTCCTCACTTTGTCAATATTTGTGGCCACAAAAGCATTAGTCCATTCGAAGGGTAAAAGAGAAATGACCAGCGAATAACATGTATTTCTGGCACAATAAATAAACTGCCGGATTGGCAGCAACCTTCGACAAACGTCAGCAATAAATCAGTCAAATATTGACAGGAAGGAAGTTACCGCAATTGACATACGCATATATATGACTTTAATGTGCATGTAGTAGTGTAGAATTTTGCAAGTGAAAGCATGCTTGTAGATCATATGCAACATTTCTAAAGAATTACAATTTCTCTAAATTATTAGCCTTATTGGTTGCGAACGATTTGCAAATGGTAAGATGCCACAGCCTATAAATTATCAACATTGTCGCTTCTACCACGTTTTTCTATCCGTATATACCGTCTCAGTTGTTAACATATGTATGCAAGAAACATGTCTAAGAAAATTATCAAAACATCAAATCAAATATTATTTAGATAGGTAGGTAGGAGTGCACCCTGTCGTATTTCGGTCCGAATTAGCACTACCTGTATCATATTGATGAACTAGTCGTAGACCTTTCCGTTATTGCTATTACGTTTCAGCTTCTCTTTGAAACCATTTTGTGGTTTCGATGAAGCTACTAATGTTTTATATGCTTTTTATAGACATCCAATCAAGGTTTGGTGCTTGATGAATTCCAAGTGTCCTGTGTCGGATTTGCGATAGGATACAGATGAAGTGGGAAGTTGTTTCCTTATTTCCTACTACTCCGCAGCCTCAGCAGATGTTGTTGTAGAGCATACCCATTTCGGACGCATGTTCTCCAAATGGACAATGCCCTGTTATGGTAGCAGTTAGTCTATAGATACTTTTCCTGTACCTATTTAATACGTTGTCATATATTGACCATAACTGTTTGGTTATGTTGCATTTTGTTATATTTTTCCATCTATTATTCGCAACTTGTTGAAATTGTATATTGAGCTCTCTTCTGATCGATCCTGGAGGGTTTGGTATTAGCTCTGCCTTGTATCCGTTTAGGAAAGTTCTGCCTTTGCCAGCTCGTTGGCTTTTTCGTTGTCGTAAATCTTCCTGTGGCCGGGAGCTCAGATCAGATACAGTTGAGGACAATGCTGGAATTAGTCGTGGGTAACGACAAGGCCAGCAGAACCGCCAGGCTATCCGTGTATATTTTTTCTTTATGTGTCCTCTCATATTTATTCAATAGAGCTTCGCATGATTTCTCTATGCCCAGTACTTCCGCTTTGAAGATGCTAGCCGAGTTCGATAGACGGGTAGAGAGAGAAATGTACATATCATCGGAATATACTCCGCATCGGCTTACTCCGCAGTACATTTCGGGCTTGTCGCCATAGACTGAGTTGGTATCTTAATCTCCTTTTATGGCCCTCTCCCTTTCTCAATTAGAGGGTATTCTCACCAGAAAGTATCTGTTGAAATCCAGCAATGGGAGAATGTAGTCTGATTTATTGACGTTTACAGTGAGTTTTTTTGAGATGTTGCTATGTCTATAGTTCTTCTGTTATTATTTTATTCTTATTGCAGAACATTCTACTGTTTTGTGAATATAGATGTCTATGAATGGTTAATGCAAGATCCCATTAAGTGCATATGACTTGATTGCACTAGTAACACCTACACATGCTGCTCTTTGTATTCCAATTAATTTTCTAATAATGCGTCGTTTCTTTAGCACCATACCAGAGCACCTTATGTAAGTATAGTTCTAATGACAGCCCTATACATACACATGAAAATACTAGGTTGAAGGAGCCAATTCCTGCTGAGGAATCTCTTGTTAGTGTAGTAGGCCATATAGGCTTGTTTTTTATTAGTTTTTCTATATTTCTTTCCCATGACAGTTTGGTGTCAATCCTCACCCGCATGTATTTAGCTGTGGGGAACAGAAAGCGTGTAGGAGAATTTTGAGTTTGCTTGTGAATAGCATCATTTAGTACCTGCCTAGTACTCTTTCCATAATCTCACTGACTGTTGAAGGAAACAGCCTGATACCAACAACACTAAAACGTTTGCTTATGCTATTGTTTTCACCTCTCCATCGTTTAGTTGTAGTAGTCTTTCGTTCAGCGCTACAACCCACAGAAGTGATGAGAGGACCTCTCCTTGAGGAGTGCCTGTACTCACATAACTTGTTTTGATACTGTTTGTTTAAGTCGGACCATTGGAGCATATAGCTCCAGATCTGAACGCCAGCGACTATTTTCTGTCTTCAGAATGCTCACTGGGAAACATTTTTCTTGCAATGAACAAATGATCGTCAGAACTGAGGAATATTTTGAAGTAAAGAACAAAACGCACTACAAGAATGATGGCGAAAAGTTGGAGTGTCCCAATAACCAGTGCATCACCCTTCGAACTGCTTGAGAATAAAAATTTCGATTGTAGTACGTTGAACATCATCAAGGCAGTTAGTTTTAAAGGTAAAGGATAGTTCAAATGAACTATCGAAATGACTACTATATAAATTTTACCCATTAAATTTTTCAAACTCGGAAAGAAACTGGTCATGAACACTACTAAAGAAGAATCCCCATAACGCACGCTATATTTCAATTCGACGCTGGATATAAAAAAAAATTCCCAAGGCGAGTAGTTAAAACCAAACATTTCGTGCAAAAGACTTTACTACTGACTCAATTCAATTGATGCAGTGCGAGTATGAAAGAGGAGTGTACGAAAGTGAGATTAATAGAAATAGTGAACGGCTGGCAAACTACAACTCGTTGCCTTTCAGGTGCCATGAAAAGCTGATACTTCCAAGAGAAGCAACAGAATGCAATTAGAAGAAAATATGAAGGAAACTCTACAATAAATTTTTTGTGGAACTCTACTAACATTGCTTATTATGTCGATCTAAAGTTGCACTTGTGGTAGGCAGAGCTTTTTCAGTGCAACGATGGAAGTCTTAGAAATTTCTAAGGGCGAGAGGACGCGCGCGAAGTAAGTTTAGACGGCAGCAATTAAGAGGCTGCTGCGTAATTGATGCTTCAAGTTGAGTTGCAAATGCCGGTCAAGTGTGCCAGTCATTCATTCACCAAAAAGAGCCGCCTGAAGTTGAGCAGTTGCGAAACTTTCGCTGCTTGCCAGTTGCAGCGCCGGCGCCCAAATAGAGAAATGAGCGCGCCATGATTTTCACTTCGGCATTGAGGCTAAAGTTTAGCAACACAAACGCGCACATGCATACAAGAATGCTTGGCAATAAATATGTAAATATCAGAGAATCTACACAAATACATACACACACACACATTAAATGTATGTATGGTTGAACAAGAGCGGCAGCACGTAGCAATTTATACTTGAAATGAATTTATTTGCAACAAAAAGTCCGAGTCATGCTTTTGCTAATTTAATGAATGAATGCTTCTGAAAATTATAAAATATTTTACGCGCTGCATACTCCATGCAGTTGCCCAGTAATGGGCGCTGCTGCTGCGTCCCACAATGATAACTTAGTTTGGCACTCGGCAAAAGTTGTACGGCATGCCACAGCACCAACGCGTGTCCTACGCTCAGCCAGCGCCATACCGGGAGAGCAATCAAAATGTGCAAATGCACAAAAGGCCGCAAGTCTTTTTCGCAAAAAAAAAAAAACCAAAGTTTTAGTGCAAAAATTTTCGAAAATTCGTATAATTCTCACAGGCCATAAAAATGTGGCATAAAATTTGATAACAACTCCAAAGCGTAGTGTCGCAATGACCGTTGTAGGGCTGTCGGGGCGTCGGGTATCCGGCCGTGCGCCAAAACTCACAAATCGCTTGTGACACGCAAAATTGTGTAGCAATAAGGCGAAGAGCAAATGAAAAAAAGGCGACAAACTCGAGTGAAATGACATTAATTAAGTTGGCTGTCAGAAAAGCCACAAGGCAGTGCAGGAAAGAGTTTAAATTGCACGAGCGTTACAGCTACAGAGAGGGAGAGCAAGCAGAGAGCTTCAAGCGATTAATGATGGCTAAAATAGTCATTAGCAGCGTTGTGCAGAAAAAGTGCGTTCGAGCAATGAATCGAGGTGCAAAGCTGAAATTAAATAAAAACATAGACAAATCGAGCTGTGCACGGCAGGGGTGAGGCGTCTAACCCAAGCCATTATGTACGCCGCTATGTGCATTTCTCATTAGATAAGTTGATAGCGCTGGCAGCGCCCAAAGTTGTCGCTGATAAGGGATCTTCTGCTGAAGACATCAATTTGCTGCTTGCAACGTATACATATATTTTTACACTCAGTAAGTCTACCAACGTTTGTGTAATTACTGATGCTTTCCTGTGTGCGTGCTTATAATAGAAAGCTGAAAATAACAAAAATGAGATAAACAAGAGACATTGGTTTCAGGCAGCATGCACGAAATGTTCCATCGTTATTTGAGCTGCAGATAAGCAACTAAGATTAGCGGGGATACGAAACCTTTTGTTGAGTGGGACCCTTACTATTTCACCAAGCTCTATCTGAAGCATTTTAGAAGGTTCGAGGTAAGTATTTATAATCTGAACTATCAACGAATTTCATCTCAGCGCGTGGCTCCTTCGAGTGTTGGAAAACGGTAACAATCTGCATACTCAAAACATTATTTCCACGTTTTTGCAAAAATATCACTTTTTATACGCTGAACATCGGCATTGTTTATTGTTCATGGTAAGAGTGCAATTTCATAAGAAATTTTTTAAGATCGGCTTATTATAGCACATAGTTATCCAATGAACTCAACACTCAAAATCAAGTTTTTGTAAGAGAAACTTTTTCATATGACGAGATCTTCACACGAAACTTGACATGAATAATTGTCCAAGAAAAACCTTCGATCGGTTTACTTCAGCGCGTAGCTGCCATATAAACTGAACGATCTAAATCAAGTGTCTATATGGAAAACTTTTTTTTTTTATATTTTTTTTTTTTTATTATTTTTTTTTTCTTGAGGATATATCTACACGATATTTGGAATGGGTTATGTGCCAACGCAAAAGTAATATTTCCCATACAAATTATTTAGATCAAGCAGAAGTAGCATATGACTGTCATACAAACTGAACGATCGAAATCTAGTTCTTGTATGAAAAACTATTGTATTTGGCGGTATGGATAACAACCGAAGGGAACTTTACAATATTCAGAGAAATTATTTAAATCAGACAATTTCTCATATAGCTGAACGATCGGCATGAAGTGCTTGTATAGAAACAAGATTATTTGAAAAGATATCCGCACGAAGTGTGCCATGAATCCATTGTCCAGTATAACGGTGTAATCCTCGCAAAAATTGTTCAGATCGGGTCACTATAGCATATACATACCTACCATATAAACTGGCCGCTAAAAACCAAATTTTTTTTTTTTTTTTTTT
>NW_017535686.1:390328-394675 GCF_001853355.1 Bactrocera latifrons | reverse complement strand
CTGAAATCTCGATTATCACTTTATCATGCGAGAGTATAAAATGTTCGGTGACACCCGAACTTAGCCCTTCCTTACTTGTTTTTTCTATTTTCCTCTTCACAGCTTCCACCATACACACGCCACCACCGTGTTCACACACATGCCGTTATGTAACTCAGTATCACTCTTTATACAAGCGTTCATTGCTGTTTTAGCTGAACGCGTACAAATTCCAAAGTAACTGTTTTCTTCATTTTCTTGCACCTCGATAACACAGGAACGTGCATTTTATTCGCTTACACATACGCGGGTAATGTTTGATTTTAATTTGCCTCAGTTCGCCTCCAGCTCGCTTCCGACATCCATGCTCAACTCGCTTCTCGGCGTTTTTGAACGGCAGTAGCGATATGTTTTCACATTTCATGTTTCTTCGCTTCCCAATAGCATTCGTTGTGAAAGCCTAACAATAAGCAACTTAAGCAACGAAAGCTTCCATGGTATCATACAGTTAAACGTCGTTTTCGTATTCTTCTCATTGTCTACGCATTCCGTCGTCGCTGCAGTAATTTCGTGTTCATACGCGTTCACAGCTCCTAAATCGCAATTTCTTCTCAAGGCTTTCGCTTGATGGCAGGCGCTGTTTTATCGTGCGCTTGAATTTATGCTCAACTGCGCTTATGCATGTGTATGTGTGTATGCATGCGTGTAAATAAACAAGTGCTTATGAGGTTTCTTTGCAGTTTGCTACTTCTATTTTTGAGCCTTCTCACACCTTCGCTGCTATTCACTTTTGTATTTTGCTGGTTTTACACTACAGTATGTGTTGCGTATACGCAACGTCAGCTTAAATGCCAATCTTTTGTTTCATATGTATGTATATAATAAAGTAGTTATGAGCATATTTATGCAGTTACTTACTTTTTCATAGTAACGAATAAATTACTGCTTCCAACTAATTTCTTTAAGCATAAAAATTAATAATTTCATTCGTTTGCTGGTGAAGCGCCTTGATGCGAGCATCAGCAAAGTGAGCGAAAATTCTTTGGAAAGTCTCTATATCCAGTCAGAAGTGGGAGAAATGCCGAGGCAAGCAGTATTTGAAAGTAATTTCTTCTTTAAATGCATATAGCTAAGTTATAAAGTGCAGACAGCACTCAATTGAGTGCGCACTTCTGTTTTGAAATCAATTTATTGAAGACTAATTTTTATGAACGTGTTATCTCACGATATGGCACAGGCAGTTTGCCGCCTCGGTCTTTTTCTTGAAGGACTACGTCAAGTCTACGGCGGCGACGATTGATGAACTTCGTGTGAATGTCGAATGTGAAATTGCAGCAATATCGGCCGATTTAGGCCTGGAAACCGTCGAAAATTCGGTTCAGCATCTGGACTTTTCCACGACTTTTTATCAAAAAAAAAAAAAATATTTATATACATTTTTAGCGCTCTTATTGAAAACCCCGCTATATTGAAGACACTCACTCCATCATCTCGCCAGTAATTTGCTAGTAATTTGCCGGAACCGCATTTCTTCATGCTCATTAGTACAACTTGCTTTGCAAATATTGCATCTCATACATTTAAGCTTTAATATAATTGCTAGCATTTGAGCAGTCATCGAATTAAATTGTGAAAATCAATCAAATTTAAACGTAATATGAGCGCTTCGTGCTGTTTACATAATAATTTACACATAATACATAATATTACATACATAAAGGTATAAGTTAGTATTCAAGTATAACCAATTTAAAGTAGACTTGAGTCACCGAATACTTTTAAAAATCAATAACACGTTTCACTAGATATACACATATCATGTATATGTATGGTAAAAATTGCTTCAATTAAAAAAAAAAAAAAAAAAAAAAAAAAAAAAAAAAAAAAAAAAAAAAAAAAAAAAAAAAAAAAAAAAAAAAAAAAAAAAAAAAAAAACACAGCAACTACATTTGGCATTGAATTTAGGGAACGATTTTCCTCCGACAAATAAATCCAATTCAAGAACGCCTGAAAGGCAAAAGAGTTAAATTAAAGCGGGGTGAGACAGGCTATCTCACTGTCAATGCTTTGACATCCAAAACTACACAACACACAAATGCCAAGGTGAAATGCGCATTCGCACGTGCAACTCATTTCAGCGCTTAATGCCGCACAATTAGAAGCATGTAATGGCCGCGCTCGCATAACGGCACTTGTAGTGCTAGTATTAGGTTGCTTTAGAGCAACTGCTACAACGTCAAAGCCAAGGCACTAATTACACACGAATGCAACGCAACTAACTGAAGTGTTGCTCAACATATTATTGAGGGTGGTCCTTAATATGGTCGAAAAAACACTTACTTTAAACCGCAGTAATTTTGCGAGTTGTCAAAATATTCAAAAAATTCTGTGCCTAGTCATAACTGGGGTTAAAAATATTAAGTCAATTATTTCTCTATTTTTAGTGCTCTGAAACTGTTTTCTACCGCTAAAAAATCGGTTATGTCACAACGGCAGTGGTGCATTCAAGGACGCGTCAAAAGCAGAGTTTTCAAGAAATTATAATTTTTTTATCCAATTTGAAAAACTTATTAGAAATAAATGTGCTTAAAGCTAGTTCGCCATACCATAAGCATGCATTGATAATTTTAAGGACCACCCATATATTTCTACGTACACTTACTCACTGTAAATGTCACGCATAGATACCCGAATAGCATATAAATGGGTGCGCTTCAAAAATAAAGCGGCAAGGCCATGTTAGTTATCCTTGCACAGTGGTAATAACACGTACATAAGTTTCACATAGGTATTTAGTGGCGATGCGCTGCTGATACTACAGCAGATATGTGTCTCTTTATGTGTGAAACACTTCAATGTCAGATACGTCGCGCTGTTTGCTTACGGCACATTTGTGAGTGTTATAATGGCTGGCGCTGAATGATGCGTGCGAAATGATCTAGGAGTACAGCATACCGCCACAGCTATTGCCGAGGTGTAAATGTGGAAGCGAAGCAGTAATTAAAGACTAAGTCACCAGCAAACGCAGATGAAGCAGAAACGTTGTGACTATGTTGGAGAACAGCAGTAAAGCCTAATGTGTTTGTGCGCACTTTAGGCGTCACGCTTCGACAATTTTAATTACACTTTCATCAACACAGCACGTGAAAGCGCTCTCATAAATCTAAATAGTTGAATAGCAGACAAACTATAGCCCGGCATTCGAATAGTGAAATACATGTGTCCGTGGTTCATTAGCTGGAGCTGCGTAATCCAATGTCAGATATTATGCATAAACGCATTTCACACTTTCTCTCTTGAAGGACATATACACAAGCAGTCATATGAAAATCTAAAATGCAAAAACTACATATCAGATGTGCTTTATTGAGGAAATCAAAGAGCTCTAATTAGTGGCCTTACAAACGCGTTCGCCCTTGACTCTTGAAGTCTCAGTTCTTGCACTAAAAAATATCAAACTTAACGAAACCCATTTTTTTTTTTATTAATTAAACCGTGCCTAAATCAAAACATGAGAGGTTTTTGACATTTTGCATTAAAGAAGTAAACACATACGTTTGAAAATTTTCTCATAAAGCTACTGCTTTTAAAGTTATACGTTGTTAATGTTATACATCAAATACTGAGCATGAATACCGTACACCATGTCGTATTAGCAACACATGGTTTACGAGACTCAGCACATTTATTACTTGTATATTTGCATGCATACTATGTATGTATACTTGTTTTTTTTTTATACCTACATACATATATAACGTCTATGTGTGTCTGTATAAGTGTGTGTATTTGCCTCATTAGAGTTCCTTAGGTAAATGTTTTGTTTTATTGCTAAGCGCTTTCGTGTTTCATAAATTCATTTCCGCTCAGCTTTCGATTGTGATGGCTTAAACGCCAAGCCGTGAAGCGTGTAATTAGTGGCAAGCACACATAGAAACAAAACAGCAGGCACAGTGGCACAACTTTTGTTTACAAATTCAATTAGTGGTTCTTGGCTGTTTACTTAGCACTTTCTGGTTATTTTTGAACTTGGCTATAGCACTTTGAACTCAATTTTCTGGCAAACATACAGTTCAAAACCCACATAGAATGTGGCATAGGCTCAGATCCGTTTAAGGCTACAAAAGATAAGATACGAATATAGCAAATTGGATATCACCAAGGCAATTACAGCTAAGAAGTAAATGATTGATTGTAAATCTTTAACTTTTAGTTTAAGTCAAAATTAAGCTTAAAAATAATTTTAATGTTAATGTTAATGTTAATGTTAATGCTAATGTTAATGTTAATGTTAATGTTAATGTTAATGTTAATGTTAATGTTAATGTTAATGTTAATGTTAATGTTAATGTTAATGTTAATGTTAAT
>NW_017535686.1:353847-389888 GCF_001853355.1 Bactrocera latifrons | reverse complement strand
TTAATGTTAATGTTAATGTTAATGTTAATGTTAATGTTAATGTTAATGTTAATGTTAATGTTAATGTTAATGTTAATGTTAATGTTAATCTTAATGTTAAGTCTAAGTTTAAGTTTTATGCTTCATTTTTATGAATCCCCTCAGAACGCAATATTTTCATTAAAATGGCCACACATTTACGGTACCGTCGAGTTACTTTCAAGCAAAGTGAATGAATTTTTTCAGCTCTTAGCCACTGTGTAATTTATGCAAAATTCAGACACTTCTAATTTATAACTTAATTTGCAACCGCATGCGAGCGCACTTATGTATGTAATGTCGTCGCCAGTTCGCAAAAGAACCTAAATAAATGCCTTCATTAGATGCCGTGTGGTAAGCGTGCGACAAACCTCAAGAAGACACACACCCAGCGTTAAAGCCAACGCCTCGGGCTGCAGCTTAGTTCCGTGCAACGTTCGCATACGTCGTCAGTGCCGCTAAACAATGCTAGGCGAGCGGAGCGTAACATTTAAAGAGTTAACTCACGTAAAGCCACGGCATTACAATATTTTCGTTATTCGCATTAGGGCAGGAACGAATAGCAACGATTGACGTAGATGCCGTCACAACGAATTGACGTACTTATCTAACCGTGTCAATGTCTGTCCTTGCCAGACTAAGGTTTTCTGCCGCGCACAAAGGAGCGCTTTGTACACGTTCCCTCTCTCAAGTTATGAAAGCATCTCAAGCGGTAAAATTAATTAATTTTTATGCCATATTAACTACTTCCATTTTTTTTTTTGTTTCATCTTCATTCATTCTCATTCGCACTTACGCACGCAGCACTCGATCTACATATGTGTATGTGACACACCCATGCGCACACATACACCCACGTATATACATTTCAATGCTTCAGCGCTCTTTTATTAACTCATTAATTCAATTTTGTTGCGTGCATTTGTAATTAAAATGAAAATATTGTTTCGCAATAATGACAGCGAGTGGGTGGAATGAGTGGTGCGTGGGGAATGGGGGCAGGATAAGATAAGCACATTCGCTAGACAAAAGAAAAGCAATCAGGCAACTCAAACTGTTCAAGCTGCGATTGCATGGCTCAGTTTCACCTTGTCTGTCTCAGCTGTTGCGCCTCACACAGTCACTTGCGCTGCCATTAACTTGCATACGTACGTGGTTAGACACATTGGCGAAAGTGTAAAATTAAAAGTAATTGACGGCTGTGTGGGGCTCAGCTGAATGCTTACCCGTCATTAAATCTTGCAATAGTTTCTCTTTTCAATTTTTTTTTTTATTTATTCTTATTTTTAATTTTGCTTTTGTTGCACAACATTATCCATATGTACTCATTCCTAGTGGTGTCCATAATTTTCTACGTTTATTGTATTTTGGCAAACGCCACTAGAAGTTTAAATGAATACTTTATTAATAAGGCTTTAACATTATCCTCCTTATTCAAAATTTAAACCGTTCTTTTTTATTGTTCTTTCCCCCTTCATCTAATATGGTGATTTATCTTTTTATTTTCTTAAAAGCAGGTAAATCTATAACTTGGAAAACGATATTCTTATTCAGAATTTTACGCCTTAAAGCAGCTTTGAATAATTTTTTACAAAATCTTTCCTTTAAAAGTTATATGCAGCCAACTTTATACCCAAACCAACATATTATAAATGTTCTGAGCATTTATACAAGCGCCTCATACATTCTGTGTTGCTCATACGACACGGTGTATCAAATGAATACAGCACATTTCATACATAGTTTTAACTGTGTGTAACTTTAAAAGGAATATTTGTATAAAAAATCAATGAGATCTTTCTTGTAGAACGAAATTTTTTTATTATAGCATCACTTTTTGTAGATCCTAAAACGCTTGTTTAGGTTGGATTAGACCACTTACTTTACAGGAGGTCGATTACGTGTAAATTAATATTTTATGTTATTGTAAACAACAGAAATTGCGTACATACGTTCTGAATTTGCATAATTTAAAAAATGTATACTTTATGTTAAAGTTGTGTGTTGCCGGATTGCAGCACTAGTCCCGAAATATGAAAGGCATCATACATAAATTTTGTTAGGGCTCGTAACACCAGTTTAAACCTCTAGTTTACCAAATCATAGAACAAAGTGTGCGCACAAAGCAACCATTTCTTCTTAATATCGGTAATATTTTTTTCTGTATCGACAAAAATAATGACTAAGACTAACCAATAAAGTGGCGATCACGTAGTTGTTTCAAATTTTCAATGAAGAAAATTTAAAAGATAAGAATAAAACAAGAAAAATGTATTTGCGCATTACCATAGGGCTCACAGTGCAAATGGTCTGCCACGCACTTTACAGGAGTAATGAGAATTTCTGTCGATTATCAGCCTACTATTGGATACTTAACGCTACAGACGTACTACTAGCTAACAACATTCAAGCATAATTTTATACAAGACAAGAGCAAAGGCATATTTAGTGGCAGCTAAACATAAAATCCACGCAAACAACAGTTGTTAGCAGAAATTTGTAAGGTTAATCAGCAATTGCGTCGAGGTCAATCCAGGTTAAACACGCAGCCAGAGGATCGACGATGCGGCCGAGAGCACGTGCAGACGCGACAACAACACCACCAGAAGAGAGAAGCGCGCCGCAAAAGTTGAATCATAAATTTAGCAACAAACTACAAACACTTAATGGCATAAGGGCGTGCTGGCGAGAGGAGAAATACGAAATATTTCAACGCACTTCAAGGCAGACAACAAGGTTGACGCAGATGCGGGGACAAGGGTAAGCAAACGAAATATTGCCAAATGACGTGCCTAAATGAAAATTATCCGAAATCTCAGCGGGACATGGCAACCACATGTCCATTTCAGCAGAAAAGGACACACTCACCGACCGGCGGCTACGATAAAAATATCGATGACATTAAAATAAAGCAAATCGTGAGATAATTATTGCAAGAGCCATAAATTCCGAAGGTATTATGCGTGTGTGTGGGTATCTTTATGGATATTTCACTATCTTCTTGAAAATATTAAATGGCAGTGTGAACAACGCGCCAACGATTCAAACTCCCGACCAAACGACAAAAAATTTAAACTTCTATTTGCCTGCAATTAGATGACAAGGAAAATCGCCTTCGCAGCAAGGTAGAAGAGACGTAGGGCAAAGTCACGTATATCATTATTAACATTTTGTTCACGGCAGTCAGCCGCGACCACCCGTCTCTATCTTTTTGTATACATTGTAATAAAAAAGTAACCGAATTTTAAAAGAAAAATCAAAATCTCCATCATATGTATGTAATACACTTAAGCCAACGCTTTTTCCAGTATTTGAAACACTTTTCATAAGCACTTTTTGCGATTGCCTTCAGCTGTTTCAGCGAATTTTATTTTATCTTTTCGATCGACTGAAACCGGGTTCGGTTAATCGATGGTATTCATTGCCTTTTTGGCTTTGAATTTAGTCACAATCGTGGCTCGCTGCGATGGTGCATCATCGTGTAAAATCCATACATTTTTTTTCCAAAGTTTCGGCCATTCACATGTTCTCTGGCAAACAACTTCATTCGGTATAACTGGTTATTGACCGTCTCTTCCTAAAAAAGCATGATGCATAAAACCACGATTATCGAAAAAACAGCGTAAACTTTTAATTTAAAAGCGGCTTTTATTGGTTTCGGCTAGTTTTTTGTTTTCTTTTTTGCATGCCGAATGCAAAACTCAGAAGCCCATGCCTCATTTTCTGATATAATGCTCTCCAAGAATGTGATATCGGAATTCGCATGATCTGGCATGTCTAAAGAGATCGTTTACAGTATTGTTTTTGCAAAATATTCAACTTTATCGAGAGCAATCGAGCAAGAATGAGTTTCATACCCAAAATATCCACCAAAATCGTTGGAATGGACTCGCGAGAGATGTTGAGCTCCCTTGCCATCTCTCTAACACTTGCTTGATGACTTTCAAGAACCATATCTTTCACTTGTTTATATTTTCATCAGTTGCAGAAGCTTAAGATCGTTCACAACAGGGATGACAACGTTCTCGCGATCGTACTTAAGGTTTTTTTTTCCTTTTTTTTTTTTTTTTTTTTTTTGTGACATATAATCTACTCGGGGCATTTNTTTTGTGACATATAATCTACTCGGGGCATTTAAGTAGAATTTCGGAGTGATTTTTTGACCCAAAGTATACAGACCTTCAGATTTTCATATCCTTTTCTCCCTAAAAAGTTATTAATTTGTCTGGATTGCTGATATCGAACCATTATAGCAGAAAGCTGCCAGACAAACTGGTCGATCAAAATTTTACTTTTACAAGATATCTTCACGAAATATCGCACAGTTTATTTTCCCAGGCAATACTACAGTCTCCGAACATATTGTTTAGATCGGACTACTATGGCATATAGTTGCCATACAAACTCACGGATGAAATTTAAATTGAAATTGTTTTGTATTCTTTTATGCTTTAAAAGCGCCCTTGTGAAGGTAACATTTTTTAAAATCTTATTTATTATAAGTGTTTTTTTTTTTAAGTGTTTTACACAAATTCCATTTTGCTTTGCTTTAATTAACTCCATTTTAATGTATTCCTTCAATGCGTTTAAAGAATTTAAATTGCACTAAGCATTCTGGGCAATTGCTAAACTTGAGCAATTAAGCGCGCATTTTCGCGCTTATTCTTGACTGCTCAAGCCCAAAGTGCTTGAATTGCAAAAATATGCGCGAAGTTAAAGTTTATATTTTCCTTTAGACTAATGCCCGCTCTCCTCTCGGACAGTGAATTTGTAATAATGTAAACATAGTCGGATCCCTAAGGTGACTATTCGCTTCGGGTCAACTTGTCTGGCAACGCTGCCTTACCGCTCTAGCCGCTCAGCGCCACTTCGCAACATAATGGAAACCAATGCGCACAAAAATCCAAAGATACGCAATTTTACACCATAAATGCCAGGGGTTGTTTAGATGGCAATATGAATGAGCGGAAAAAATTAAATGAAAATATTTGCATAAACGAAATTAAGTGAACTCAAAGCACATTTTTTATTTCTATTATGAAATTATTATTAAAATTTTACTTCTACGTAATAAGCACTAAACTAGATAAGGCTAACTATACATGCAAATATATGTTCATATGTCGATGCATGCATGCGATGCGACTGCTCGCGATAAAAGTGCAGGTGAAACGATCAGGTAGGTCTGAAATTAGTGTGGTATCCTCGGTTGTGGTGTCCTCATCTATCGTGTCTAATTAGAGCGTGTCAGTAATTGCAGAGTAGGATATGCTGGACCAACAAGGTCCTCATTTATTCATACGCCCTGCTTAGCGAATACTCTGCCTCGCGGCGCTGCACTTGTTGCATCGTTATATTTCGGAGTGCTACTAGAGAAGTAGCCACGGGCGCGGCATATATGGTGATGGATTAATGGTATAGCCATGTTTACGTGTATAGGTTTGGAGCAATTTTGAATTTAATTGATTTGGTGTGTTTAGATGTATGTTTACCTTGCATTTGGATATTACGTTAATAATATATATATAATTCTTAATATGATATATGTAGTAGATATATAATTATATATCCGGATTTTTGTTGGATAATTTTATTTCCAATTGTTTCTATTTTCTTTAATACGAGCGGTTCATAGAACTCATTGCTTAACGAGCGTTTCGGTAGCGATTCGGTTTTGGGTACAGAGATCAATGGTGATGAATACGACCGTCGGAGCCTTTTTGTAGCTTTTCCATGCAACCTAGCCAACATACGGTAAGTGGCAGACAATCATCGTAAACAAGGACACAAAGTCCAACTTTTGTAGCATTTTTGGGGCATTTTTGGCTCCAATAAAGATTTTGTCTTGTAGTTATTATTTGTGAGGTTCGCCATCCGAAAAACCAAATGTATACCGCGAGAGAAGCTCCTGTCGTGCGATTTTTGCATAGCTCAAGGTGTACTGCTTCTGTTGTAAAACAAAAGAGAATATTTCCTTAAATATTAAGAACTTAACAATATTGTTTTTAGTATTAGAAACCTAACATACGCAATACAAATATCAAAATTTTCTAAAATCGATATATAAAATATCAAACTAAAATTTCCAATATGAATTTATCAAATTTTGAGTTCAATATTCAAAGTTCAAATCTGAAAATTTCAAGTTTAGAATTCGAAATTGAAAATACTAAGTTCAATTTTCAAGATTCAAATTTAAAAACTCAAATTCTAAGTTCATAATTCAAAAATTCAAATTTAAAAAATTCTAAATTCTGTATAAAAATTCTAAATTTAAGTTCTGTATTCAAAATCAAAACTCAAAATTAGTATTCAAAATTCAAAATACCAAATTCAATGTTTAAGTATTCAAATTTCAAAATTCAAAACTAAAATTTTAAGTTCAAAATTCCGCATCCAAATTTTAAAAATTCTAAATTCAGAACAAAAATTCGATGTTCAATTTATAATATTTTTTTTTTTTCAAAATATCAAATTCAATGTTCGAAATTCAAAGTCACTATACAAAATTCTAAGTACAATATTCATATTACAAACTTACATTTTAAAATTATCAAACTCTAAATTCAGTGTTCAAAATTCAAAACTCCAAATTCCATTTCTAAGATAGAGATTTTTTAAAGATGATAAGGTCTATTTTATGTTTTAAGTGCAAATTTCATCATTCAAAATATTAAAATTCAAAGTTCATAATAAAATAATTTAAAATTCAAAATTGAAAATTTAAATTTCAAAATCCAAATTATAAAAAATCTAAGACCAACATTTGAAATTCAAAAGTCTACTTCTAAGAAAATTCAAAACTTTAAGTTTTAAATTGAAAATTATAGGTAGGAAGAATCTAGTCTCAATATATAATTTTTATACTTTAAAATATCAAAGATCAAAGTTCTAATTTCAAAGTCCAAATCTGCAAATTCTAACTTTAACATTGTAAATTGAAAACTCAAATGAAATTTAAACTCAATACTGAAAATTATAAACATCAAAATTCTAAATTCAACATTCAATTTTCAATTTCCAAATTCGAAATATCAAAAATTATAATTCTAAGTTCAATATTAAATTTTCAAAACACAAAATATGTATCTTAATTCAAATTTGAAATTAAACACATTAAAAAGTCCAACATTAAAGCTTTAAAACATCGAAATTCTGAATTCAACATTCCATTTTCAAAATTCAAAATATCAAAAATTAGAATTCTAAGTTCAATAATAAATTTTCACAATACAAAATATGTATGTATTTTAATACAAATTTCAAACTAAAGACATTAAAAATCCAATACCAAAGCCTTAAAGCATCGAAATTCTAAATCAATATTTACTTTTAAAAATTGGAACTCTAAAATCTAAGTTCAATGCTAAATTTTTAAAATACAAAATATCTTTATTCAAAATTCAAAATCCAATAACATTGAAAATTCAAAATTCTACGATCAATATTAAAAATTATAAATTCAGCCAATATTGAAAATTCAAATTACAGTTATCAAATTTAAATTCATTTGGCACTTTATTTAGTGCAGACTTTAAACTTGTCTGCGATTTATTGCATCCCTACTCCACATCAGCACAGAACCATGTCGAAGCGAAAATAATTTATGTTGCCGAGGTTTCCAAATACACTCACAATCTGCTAAGGCACATGATTGTAGCCGACCAGTGATTTATGTTTATTTTATAAGTGAAAATCGCAAACATATATTATTCTAGATTTTTAACTGAAAACGCTGCACTCACATCCCTTTCGATGTATTTCCTGTTGCATGCTGCCGGTTTGGCATTAAATTCAAAGCCCATTTGGATTATCTGGCAACTATTGTTTTATGGTCCACCAATGTGAGCTTAGCGCAGGGAAAAACGAAAAACGCACCACTGAAAATGAATACAACAGCCAAACAGGCAGGAAGGATAACTACAAGCAATTTCAATTCTAAAAATGTGCAACACTTTTTGTTGCACGTGTTAGGCTATAAACACAGGCAAACGGACATACAGACGAACGCACAGACTACGCAAACGCTCGCAATTAAAATGCTCAAGTTCCACTTTGCCTAACGCGACTGCAAGTACGGATGAGACGGCAGTGACTATCGTACTCACACAAAGGCAGAATGGAAAGCAATAAATGGCGCGCGTATCAAATAAAGAATGGTCGGATGAAGGTATGGAAGTCCTGAGAAAAACGCAAGGATAACGCAAAGTGTGAAGACAAAACTGAATATATGTACATAGGCGTGTGTACACCCGAGGCAAAGCGATCCGATATATGACCGTTAGAAGGTACAACGGGCAGAAAATGTGGGAGATTGTGTGAGCCGGGTGAGCGGCGCTGGCAATGAATCGGCAAATGGCAGGTGCCAAAGCAGAAGCACAACCGAAAGCAATATAAAATGACATGCCAAGCCGACGGAACGTAGCATAAAAGGAAGCGAGATTACAGCTTACAAAAGCATGTGCGCTCACACACACACACACGCTCAAATGAAACGTTTCATAGAAATAAGTAGTTGTGTGAGCATGTGTGTGTGACTCGGTGAAACGGATTGCAGCGCATTGAAAATAGAAAAATCCCAATCATACCATTTTTTATGGATTTCCGTTACAGGAGATGACTGTCGGTAACGGCAACTAAACTAACTATAGCAACAACAGTGGCTGCATAAAGCTTTATATTGTAGAATTATAGCTGCTGGGGAAGCAACAAGCAGGTAATGGACAAAAAGCACTCACAGAGACGCAACAATTGCATATTCTTGATATAAATTGCACACATGCGATACTGTTGTTGCAATAAGCTGCATATTTGCTTTCCCCTCCTTCTCTGTGTTGCCTGCATAACAGGTGTAAAGGATACCGGCAAAGGATGCGACACATGAATATAGCAACAAGAAGAACACAAAACATGCTAATATTTCTATGACAATTGACAATGGCACAAACATATTGTGGCAAGCATAGCTGGCGGTTGTGTGGCAGCGAAATGTTGCAATTAATTTCCTAGAAAGTGAAAAAAGCATAACGGTACATATTCAAGGTAGCAAAGGTAGCTTTTTAGTCAATTTTGCAACACTTTTAATGTGGGAGAAGGCATCCAACGCCACTAGAACTGACGAAAGCATAACACTCTTTAAACACTATTATACTACTTGATGAAAATTGATCAGCACTGTTCAAAAATAAAAAACTATATTTTCACGTATTTTTATACAAATTTTTATTATCGCCTTTGAAAGTGGGTAATTTTGAGCCACTATAAGAATGTCGAAATTTTAACAACCTTCGTTATAGGTCTTGGACGGCATTCAGTGCCTTCAATGAGTGACTTTTAATGGCTTCAATAGACACATGACGCGTTCTACGAAGGTGAGTTATCAGCTTCGAAAACCGAAAAAGTCTCAAAAAAAATATCTGATAAATCCAGTACCTTAGCAGTGACTCTGTTTTCATATTTTGAGAAAGTCCGTTACAATCATGCTAGAATCTGACGGCGCATTGTTGTGGTGAAAAAACCTACGAAAAATCTACGAATTTTCTACAAATCCGTTTATTTACCACGAATTAACGTAGACGTCTGAAAACAAACGAGTAGTTTTTGTTAGTAATCGTTTGACCCTGTGAAAAAAATTAATATTGAATCATACCATGGTAATTAAAGGAAATAAATAACTCCTTGAGTTTTGACCAACTTTGTTATAATTTGTTTGGGATTTCTACTCATTTTTTGATTCAACATCATATACGCAACCCACCGGTCGTCACCAGCAATAATACCTTTGTTAATTGGATTGTCCGGTCTTCAGCTACGTTGTCAAGCATCTCTTTTGCGGCCTCTACTTAAGTCTTTTCTCAAAAAAATCAATTAGTTTGGTACATATAAGGCACTTAAGCTCTTCGCACACAAAACATTAACCAAAATGTGTTGAGTCGATCCATAAGAAATGTTGAGATCCTTTGATATCTTCGATATCATGTATCTGTCGATACAAACATGATGAAGTTTTCGAAGTTATCTTCATTAACAGAGGTGGTCGGACGACTCACATGAGGCAAGTTTACGGTGACTTCACTAAGTGCTTTCTGCTAATCAAATCCTTGTAGTTGTGATAAAGTAGACACGCCAAAACACTTCTGTGGGAAGAGTGGTTTCACTATGAAAACCTTGGAACCTCACGAAATAAGGGGAGCTTTATAGTCCGATAACGCTCCTTTACCAAGAAGTGAGGACACCTGCGGCCTTGTTACACTCTACGTTTACTCAGCATCTGAGTCTAACATACCATCAACATGGTAGCAGTAGAGTGCACAGCAGCACCACAACACTGAGTGGCATAAACACCCAGATAGTTTGTGGTCTAAAGCAGAAAGCACCCTGTGCAGAGAAATTCTCGCAGCGTTTGACTTGTTAAAAGCCTTTGACACATTCAATCATACGCTCATCACGCTACCAAACGACATCGAACAATCCACACTTCCTTCAATACTGAAGAGGTGGACAGTGAACTATCTAAGCTGTTGGCAATCATTCGTACTGTTTCGAGGACAAAACTCTATGTTAAGAAGAACTAAACAGGCAGCTCCGCTAAGTGATGTTCTCCCCTTATAGTTTAACTTCTATATTTCGAATCTCCCACAATCACCAGAAAGAATTTCTATCACCACGTAAGGAGGTGATTGTACGATATTGAAGTCGGACAATGAGATCGAAGGCATTTCTTTCAAACTAAGGTCTATCTGTCCGACTTATTTCGCTTCTTCTCTGCAAGCAGTTTTACAGTCTGCTCCACCAAATCCGCAGATCCCATATGCATAAACAGGATCTTAATATCACAGTTCACTATCAACAACCTTAACATTTCAAGTGCTACATTTGACAACCTATGCTTCTTCACTGCTCATACGACAGCGAGTACTGCCAAAGTACAGAGCCGCAAAAAGTTCTCAAGTCGCTAGTCGACAGCTCATCGGAAAACACAAAGAAACATTATTGGCAACATGCAACACAACAAGCCGGCCGGTCATAAATTACGCCGTACCGATATGGTCACCTAGATGTAACTAAACGCTGTCAACTTCGAATAATGGAACGATACATGATGCCTTTTGATGTCTCCGGTTAAACACTTACAAAGCGCGGAGCACATATTTGCGTTCAGAAAACATAATGAATTCCTCTTCAAGCAGTTCCTGCGGGGATGCTTTACTAAAACCATTTCTCGTCGTCTGCTAGAACCGGAGCCGCCTCCTAAGAACATCGGCGGGTCTTTCGTTGATTACGTTAACGACCGAGTCAAACCACCACCAAGTGCAGACGAAAAGCTCGAGTTGCCGAAAGAACCTAAAGTGACCTTGCCAACTTTGTTTTGGATACTGTAGCAGTTGGCATTCCAATTTAACCAAAATCGACCCCGACTTACCAAAATAAATAAGTAGCCGGTACAACAACAAATCGCTAATTGACATATGGAGATCAAATTTCGCACGAACATAAAACACGTTACACCAATATGGCAAAAAATCTTGATCAACTCGATACAAATGGAGCAATCTTTGTCAAATGAAATCTATCTTTTGGGGAATCGATATTAGGATTTAATTTTGAGCTTGTTGCTTTGGTATTTATCGCAAATAATTTTTACCGCTAATATATTCACCTCAAAAAACGACAAACACACTAAGGGTGACACCGAACCAACACGTTTATTAAAATTGCACACATTTAACGAAATTAATCGGGTTGATGCAACGCGCCTGCAACCAACAACCCACCGCGTGCCAGCGTAGGCGGTGTCAACAACACTCGATTTGCGGCCGATCGAAATAATTTCAATTTCGTTTGGCAGGTTCGTTGCGCAGCACCATTATGGCAAGGCCCAGGAAAAAGTCAAAGCAATTTTTTCTGTTTTGTTAATATTAAATTTGCCCGTCACAATAGACATGCGAGAGCTTGCGCTCAATTTGCTATTCAATTAAAGACTAAGCCACACCCACAACAGACCGCAAAACATGGGCGCACACGAGATGAGCGCGTATTGCAAATTTAATTCAATTCCGTTCGCAATTCAACAGCATGAAATTTGCAATTTGCCATTGGAGTTTAAAATTTCACTGCGGCCTACTTGAAGCTTGACAGTGGGCCGCACAGGAGCTGCAAAAAATGTAGCAACAATGTGTATGAAATGCGACAAAAACATTGAAAACAAAAGAAAAAAACAATTGAATTTATTCATTTATAATATTTATGCGTACATGTTGGTTATGTAATTCGTGATTATTGCATATTCATTTCCATTGTGTGTGTGTGTGCTCTTGCGGTAATGAAATTAATACGTCTGCATATTTAATTAAAATGAACATACACTTATTTTTATTTAGTTCGCAATTTAAGGGCACACGATGATGGAGCGCGTTCCGATTAGCACGTAACGAAAATTTGAAAATTTTGAAAACTGCTCTTATATCTCAAAATACTTGAGCCAGAAATGTTCTAACTTATTTTTTCGCTTTTGCATTGTCTGGGAGTCCACCAATCATGCTTATATTTAGGCATTCACTAGGGTAAAAAATACGGCATACCTTGGAATTTCCAACAAAAATGTTTGCTATAACCCTGCCGGCAGTTAGGAGAGTTTTTGACTCCTTTAAAACAATTTCGCCGATAGTTTTGACACCTCCATTGACTCAGGTATGTATCCATGTAATCACGCCTCCTTTAAAGCTGAAGAGGTGAACTGTTTGGTGGACAAAGCTTCAAGTTAATATACAGGAGATACCGCAAGGTGGGCTCCTTTCCTCGCTCCTGATATCTTCTATATTTTCAAACTCCCTCAAGCACCAGAAGGAATTTCGATCACCTTATACGTAGTTTTTTGTACGGTTAATGACATTTATTTGACAATCTTTCTCGTTTTTTTTTTTTTTTCTTTGCAAGGAGCTTAACACTCACCCGCAACAATTCCATGCTGATAGTCTGGTAGACAACGAGGATAATACGAAATATCTCCTGTCATCAAACAAACAGTCCTCACACTCGCGACTTGGCTCCCACGTTACTGTTGACAATCATAACTTCGAAGTCGTAGATAATATCCTCTATCTTGGAACAAGCATTAACACCAACAATAATGTCAACCCGAAATCCAACGCAGAATAATTCTTGCTAAGAGGTGCTAGTTCGGACTGCGTAGGCAATTGAGAAGTAAAGTCCTCTCTCGAAGAACAAAAACCAAACTCTATAATGCACTCATCATCCCCAACCTGTTATATGGTGCAGAGGCATGGACGATGACAACATCTGATGAGTCGACGTTACGAGTTTTCGAGAGAAAGTTCTGCGGATTGAACTTAATCGACATCAAACGCAACTGTAAAGTGGCCCCACTATGGCTCGTTGTAATGAGTGAACAAACTCAATATGCGTCGTGGATGATTGAGATGCCTACTGTCTCAGCTCACGATCTTGAACCGGCGCCTTACGATACGAAATCATGGACTCGAGGCATCTGAGYGCCGTATTTGTGTAATTTAACAAACCCATTTTTGAAGTTCCGCACCGCAGAAGAAGAGTCTTCGTTCAGAGCTCTTTAATTTCATAATCGCTAGACGCTTGCTCTTCCCCATTCAATCGAAAGTTCGATTCGGCTCAAATTTTTACTGTAGTAGTTGGTGTAGTGTAGTCTGCAATAGACTTTAACAGCCTCAATATCGATACCTCTTCCAGTTTATCACATCGTGGGGATCCTCGATACTCCATTTTTTCGCTTGTGCCCTACTCTAGACATTTCTTGCAATCTTCTCGATCTGTTAGCCGCGTTCCCGGCGTAAGTCAATTCCATCATGTGTCTACAGTCTCCTCTGTCGAGTGTCAATAGGAATTTTGTGTACTTTTCGTAGTCACCTCGTATCGATATTGCTAATTGGCGACCACATTCCCGTTTGTTTAAATTTGTGTTTGCGACGCGCCAGAGAAGTGAAAACCAGAATTCATCAAAGGCCAACATCGGCAGCATACGTATGCATACAAACATACATACAATAAATAATAAATTCCACCGCCCTCTTTCCTTGACCGCTGTTGTTCGACACATTCCCTGGCAAATATATAGAGCATGAAATATAAATACTTAATTAAATGCAAATATTAGCCACTTTTTGTGTTTTGCATATTATTTCTGCTCTAAATTGACATGTTGTCACGAGAGTGTGCTCATAAAATACACACAGTTATTCAACCGCGCCATAAATAAACTCTAAATGAGTTTTTTCTTCCACACAACGGCACTTTTGTATCAACTTCGCAGTTTTTCATCCACTGCTGGCATTAAATTTTGTTTTCTACGAGGCTGGAAGCAGGAGAGCAGTGGGAAAGAGTAGCTTAATTTATCACCAAGCAGCCACAGGCTCTTAATTTTCACTCAGTTTTTCCAAAAAATGGAAATCCAGCATTGTCAATGGAAACCGTTACCACTTTATGATAAGTCACTATTTTTTGCCTGAAATTGAAGCTCGTGATTTCGGCGAGATTTGGTTTCACCAAAATTTCCAACTCATCACATCAATCAATGGATTTTTTAAGAGATAACTTCGTTGAACAGATAATTTCACGTTTTGAGCCATACGATTAACATCATACCGTTAGACTTTTTCTGTGAGAATATGTAAAGCGTAAAGTCTAACGGACAATCCCGCTTCGATGCAGGCCTTGAAAGAAAACTTCGCGCATGTCGTTCTCCAGTTAAGAGAGATGCTTAAGCGAGTCATCGAAAATTGGACTCAACGCATGGAGCATCTGAGACGCAGCCGAGGCCAACACTTGAAAGAGATAATCTTCATATTTCGAATGATACTTATGCTGATGATACAGCTATAATTGCATCCAAAAATACTGCGGTAGAAGTAACACAAGTTATTTAAAATGAAATAATAGAAATTGAGCGATGGCTTTAGAAATGGAAAATAAAGGTTAATGCTGAGAAATCGAAACACGTCACATTTGCCTTGGGAAAAGGAGACTGTCCGCTGGTATTTTTGAATAATACACAAATTCGACATAATAATTCCGCAATTTATCTCGGACTCTATATAAATCGAAGAGTAACTTGGGAAAGCCACATTAAAGGCTTGAGAAAGATACTCAATATAAAAACCAAAAAAAAATAATTGGCTTCTTGGGCGAAAATCACAGCTCAGTTTGGAGAACAAAGTTCGACTTTATAAGGTTATCTTGAAGCCTATGTGGATCTATGGTATCCAGTTATGGGTTACTGCAAGCCAATCAAATATTGAAATCCTTCTTAGGGAAGCTCAAAATGGATTTTCAGCGATGACTTATTGATTTGGAACAGTGTGTGGAAATGTTCAAGCGTAATTAATTCAAGTTTTTGTGCCGTTATGTGACAATGGATGATATATGGCTCTTCATTTCAAAGTCCAATCGACAGTCATCCAAGAGGACTGCACACGATGAACCCGCTCCACAGCATGGAAAATCAAAAGAGTCGGATGGCAAGGTAATGCCGTCTGTATTTTGGGATTTGCGTGGAATAATTTTTATTGACAACCTTCGAAAAGGAGGGACTATCAACACTGACTACAAATATTAGGGTTGTTTCACCAAAAAAATTCCACGTGTCACAAGTTAGTGAAACAATGAGAAACGCCATGAAATGGGCTTTGAATTGCTTCTGCATCCACCAAATTCTCCAGATCTGGCCCCCACGACTACTTTCTATTCTCATGTCTCAAAAGAATGCTCACTGGAAAAAAGTGTTTGTCGAATGAAGAGATGAACGCCGAAACTGAGGATTATTTTGAAACAAAGGACAAATCGTTCTATAGAAATGGTTTCGCAAAATTAGAGAGGCCACTTGAGGGGACGTGTTTTTTCATAAATAAGCGTTCAAATTTTTAGAATATAAATGGTTAAGTTTGAGGAGAAGCTTCAGAATACGTGCAACGCTGAAGGCCTCTATAGGGAACAGCGAGACTTAACCAGTCTCATTAACCAGTCTTTCATATATTTTTTCCTTTGCCACGCACAGCAACTCCCTTTTGGCAAGAAGCCGCCGGAAGTCCTTTAGCTCAAACGCTCAGTTCATGCTTTTAGATTTACAAATAAGGCAGACACAATCTCACAAACAAATACAAATTCACTTAGCTCGAGAAAAATGCATTTGCTACAAAGAACACTCGCACGCATGTTCACACATATACAAACGGACCCCGCACACCATACGCCGAGGCGTGAGAGAAGTAGAGAATAAATATTGAGAGCGGTACAGCAAAGAGTTATGAGGAACAAAATGCGCAACTTTAAAGCTAACAAAAAAAAAGAGAACAACAATAAGAAAAAGCAAACAATAAAAATGAAATAAAAATAATGAGAGAAAACATTGATTTACGAAATGAAGCCGCACACGGCCGCACAACAGCACTTAGAGCGTGTGGCTGAGTGGAGCACGCAGCAGGATGTGAAAAAGCGTGTTGCCACAAATCGGTAAGCATTGCTGAGGAACTCTGGTGTCACTCCACAAAAAGCGCTTTTCTAAGTGTCTCACTTTGTATTAGAATGATTTTTAGCTACAATCAAACCATGTTTGAAAAGGCAACTTGTGTGTGTTGCATAGTATGTGCGGCTGACCAGTGTGAAGCGCGTGTTCATAGTCCATTCCGCTCCATTATCAGAGAATATTTTTTGGAAACGAAAAAAAAAAAGTGGTAATAAACAAAAAACAGCTGGCAACATTATGTCCAACCCACAAATAGCAAATCAAGACGCCGGCACTTTGGCCGAAAATACTCGCTCTAAAACGAATTTCATTTGGCTGCTTCTTTTTCTTTTCGGCTACTCACACTCTCCACTCTGCCGCAAACTTATATCATGTACATTTGAGCATTTTCTGGCTTTATTTGTTAGCCTCGGTCAAATATGTGTGCGCTGTAGCGAAAGCCATTGTCGGCTCTAAGCTACACTTTGCAAGGCGGAAGGAACAGAAACGGCCAAGATGTGTGCCGAAATATGTTTATATACAAGTATGTATATGTTTATATAATTGTATGTATAGAATACATGTATATGTGTGTATGCACACGAAAGAGTCGTGCAAAATCTGCCAGGCGAGTTTCACTTGCGGAAGGATGCAACGGCAGCGCAGCTGTTTGGGCAGGAAAAGGCTATTAAAATGGCGACAGCCAGAGACTGCATTATTTATGTGCGAAAAATTCAATTCGCATCAACCTAAAAAGCCCGCAAGACAAACAGTTGTTTGCCTTATAATTCGTTTTTGTGCCTTTTAATTTTATTTATTTATTTTGCGCTCATTTGTAAGGCCGCAGTTAGGGGTTGTAGCCGAAGGAAGGAAATGAATTTTAAAACGAAAATGTCAGTTTTAGTTAGAAGCGCACACACATGCGGCTAAGGAAGAGCGCTTAAAATCCACAATAGAAATGAGCGCACACACACCAATCTACAAGTACATATATAGATATATATGGACCAGCGGTCACAAGCGGAGTTCCCCTGCTATATGCCTTCAATAAAAATGTTCAACGGCTTTTTATTGCTTTTTTTTTTTTTTTTTGGTTTTTATTCCTTTTGCATTTTATTATTTTTTCTTTTTACGGAAGATAAAGTAAAATATAAATACAGTTTTATTATATTCTCCTTTACTCCATCCATTGCACTCCTCTGAGCATATCGTAATCTCGGATAAAAACCTTCTTGAACGAAATACGAAAGCTTACTTTTCTAAAGCCAACCAAATTTTGCTTCCAGTTGACGAAACTTATTATCGTAAAATACTGAATGCTGAAGAAGAGTTATTATAGCTCAATAAAATTGCTAAATAAAACAAATTGGATAAATTTCCGTAAGATTTTTCATTTTTCAAAATATTGTTTGCACCTATTATAATAGAACTTTGAAGGTGAGTATTTTTCTACCTTGAAAAGGATATATTAAGTTTTCCACGAAGTTTGCAATACCTAAAGGGAAACATTCGAGTTTTTTAAAGTATTCCATTGAAGTTTTGCACATGTTCTTTTGTCTCAACCTGCTTATGAGTGTAGCTGCCATAGAAATAAGATTCGGTAGGGTTTGTTAATCAAATATAGCGTTCAAATCGAACAACTTTAGATTACACAGTTCTATAATAAAATCCATATTTTTCGTTGCCCGGGATATCTGATCAAATTTCAATGATTTCTAGTATACAGGTAACGAGGATATTCGTGAAAGTATTGAATGTGCTCTGGTATTTGCGGCATATTTTTTTTTTTTTTTTTTTTTTTTTTTTTTTTTTTTTGTATTTGAATTTTATATAAGTATATTGACAAATTATCGCCTTATTACTAATAAATTTATGTTTTCATAGTCATGACCATGGTTCTGAACTTCTTTTATCATCATAGAAGCATCACGTCAACTCTTTAACGATTCTCAGACTCTTTAACGAAAATATGTTATACGGAAGTAGTCTACTAAAGTTCCAGTTTTACTCAATGAAAATCTCCCTTCGTTTTACAAAAGTTATTCTCATGAGCTCAGAAGCAAATATATCGTAAAATTCTTAGAAAATCATACAATCTACGCGGATATGGTGGCACATATTATAAGTATGCCCCAAAGTTAATTTCTCAAAATGAACTTAGGGATTTTATGTGACTTCTATTAAGGAATCATAAAGCAATTTCAAAAAGTTGCATGCGGAGCATTATTCTAAATGCATTTGTGGAAAATTTCCGAAGCTCGGTATGGAAAATTTGAAAGTGGAATATTTGTTGATCCTCAAACGCATCAATTCATGAAATATACGTATATTTCGCAAAGTGAAGCTTTCAAAAGTTGTTTGTTGATAATCGGAATTTTCTCAGAAAGCGATAAATTACCAAATTAAGAAGAAATCGTACAAAAACATAGTGACAAACGTTAAGATTCTAAGCATAGATGTAAGTATTAATCAGCTGAATAAATTTTCCAATAAATTTTTTAATAAATATTCGAACAAATTTTTGGGTAAATTTTTGAATAAATATTTTCGGACAAATTTTCAAAAAAATTTTGAATTTAAATTTTCGGACAAATTTTCGAAAAAATTTTGAATTTAAATTTTCGGACAAATTGTCGGATAAATTTTTGAATAAATATTCGAAAAAATTTTCGAAAAAAATTTTGAATAAATTTTTGGACATATTTTCGGATAATTTAAATAATTACATATATTGAGAAACAAAGAGCTGTTCAACTAGGATCTATCTGATCGATCAAAATCATGTCTTTGTATGGAAAACTTTTTTAGTTGACAAGATTCCTTCGCGAATTCAATATTGCGTATCATTTCAGACAGCGCTATAATATCCGAACATATTGTTAATATAGAACCGCTTTCATAAAAACTAGTCGATCAAAAGAAAGTGCATGTAAGGAAATCCTTTTAGTGTGACGAAGATATCTGTACGAAATTTGGCCACAATTTCCAAATATGTTACTCGTATTCACATCAGAACACTATAGCATATAGCCCGACAAGCTGACTGAAAATAGAGGCAAAGATTTCCATAAGAGGCAATGATTGTATATACTCATAAGCTAATGCATGTTACAGCAACAACAAACTACTACTACTAAAAATCTCTTTAACACACTCGAATGTCAACACACAGGTAACGTACACAGTCTGCCAAAAAAAGAAACAAAACAAACAAGCTCAGCTGAGCACGGTCCAACGCCTCGAGCCACCCAGTGCAAGGGTAGCTTGCGTGACAGCGTTTCAGCATTGCCGCTGTGGCGCATATCGCCCCGCTTTTGAATGCCCGATAGTTCCGTTAGGTTAATGCGATTGCCTGAATGTGGAAATGTTGAAATGCTGAAATGCTCAAACGCCTTGTTAGCATGCCACATTGTGTTGTACTGCCGCCAGCAGTTAATTTGCACTGACAGCGGTAATTGCTCGAACCGAATAACAAAAGGCAACACAAAACACCTTCAAGTGGAACAACAAAAGTGTCAACAATAATTAAGCAGCGGCAATGAGGAAATAACTAAGTGTAATAATAATCAACACAAGCGCCTTGTCAACAAAAACAACCCTTAATACGCTCTGCTTTGATGCTTAATTTGATTAGCAAGCGACGCCAACGACAGCGTACAACGGCAGACATGTCAGCAGACTAAGCGTCAAGTGTACTTGCAACATATTCAACATGCCACAATAGTACTCAGTCACTTGCCAAACTTAGGCGCAGCGTCAAGCTGCTGTTTCGATGCTACACTAACGATGGTTGACCGGAAGTTCTATGCTCTCCAAGTATGTCTTTACGTGACGGCGGAACGGTGTCTTTGTAAATGCATGTATTTAGGTGTATGTATGCTTTCCTTAAAAAATAAATTTCTCTGCTTTCAGTTCTTCCGCCTCTATGCATACTTCAACTCTCACATGATTTAACGCGCTCATTTATGCCACAACGTATTCCGTCTTTGCCGCCAGCTTTATTGCGACACAGCCTCAGTTGCGGAAGTTTTTGCCTTCGAGTTCTTGATTAATGATGAAGTCGCGCATAAATTAATTCAACATCGTGGGAGTTGCGCAGCGCCTACAATGCTGTAATGAGTTTTTACGTGTACAAATAAAAGAATATCCCTTTATAAGTATGGGCATGCGCCCTTTGTCTTTCAACTTCTTAGTATTGAAGATTCCACAACAGTTTATATTGATAATTCTTTCTTGCAACAAAAATTTGAAGCAATAATAATGTCTTGTCTTAAATAGACAAAATTTGTGATTCGACTCAACTTCGCATAACGGTTTTGTAATTATTTAAACCTATTCAATAGTTTTTAGACACTGTTAGATTATAGTGAGTTTGCTACAATGTCTTGGCGAATCTTAAGTATGATTAAGGGGTTAGGTGGGTTTGAAAATTTCCAAAATTCGATTACTGTTTTTTTTTTTTTTTTTTTTTTTTTTTTTTTTTTTTTTTTTTTTTTTTTTTTTTTTTTTTTTTTTTTTTTTTTTTTTTTTTTTTTTTTTTTATAAAATTCTACAATACCTCTGGAACATAGTGCCCAATTTTAAAGTTGATCTGTGTAATAATTTCGGAGATACAGCGTTGAGGACTTGTGCACTCAAGGCTAGCTGCGCTAAGTGCCCTGTCTTTAAACGCGTTTTTCTCGAAACKGTGTTTTTGCAGTCGGTGGCACGATTTCACGAAAAGTTAACGACCGATTTAGTTCGTATTGTGTACACATTTTTAAAGTAATATTATTTAGTTATTGAATGACGAATTTTTTCTTGTTTCATTACAGCTTATTTTTCTGACCAAAAAATGCCGAAAATTTTACCAAAAATGAGATTTTTTGTTCAAAGTCCGAGAGAAAAGGACAATTTTAATATTTTTTTATTTCCTACGCTCAAAAACGAGAATTAGATATGTACTAAAAGAATATGCTTATTTTTTTAATTTTATATGCACCAATAATAAGTTATGCTGTCCACGGCGAGAGCACTTTTTTGAGAGACACCCAGGGAAATGCGGTCTCAATGGCGGAATTTTCAACATTTTTGTATCGAAATTTCAGGAGATATTGTTCGAATATATCTTTGATATAATATATTATATTTTTCAAATATATGATTGCTTGTATTAACAAAAAAAAAATTGTAAAAATACCTTTTTTTGTACCTTTGGAACCCACCTAACCGCTTAATCAAATGACTTAGACAGCCTAGAGAACTACTGCTTAAAATTGAACTGAAAGAGGAAAGTCAACACTTTCCGCAAATGTCGATTATTTAGCTAAAAAGCGGTCATATTCGCTCAAGTAAAAATATGTGCCACATAAACACACTTTCTTTTTCAAATGTCCAGGTTAAGTTTATCGCGTTTCTGGATATATCAAAATCGATCATCACTAACTGCTAGAGCCATCTATTATATATATTACATTGGACAGCTACATTGTACCTCACGATATTACTCTGTCTAAATTGGAACCATCAGGCGGTAGGTAGCAATACTTATTGTACTACCCTCGTATAAACCACATACAATCACATATGTATATGTATACCACATTCATACACAAGTATGCCATGCTTATACCATTCATAAATGTAAGCAAAAATTTTGCAGGCAAAACAAATTATTCATATCTCATAGTTACTACAACATTCCATTCACTTTTCTCTTATCCGTTACACCTGACCATTGCTCTTCTCAACAATCGATACTGAACAACGCAATCCAAATGAAAAGATATACATTTTCGAAACAGTGCTGCAAATACTCGTAACGGGCGCAACCATGCAAAAGTTGCAAAAAAGAGGCTTAGGTCTTAACCCAAAAACGGAGCGAGAAGCTATATCGAGTATTATGCTTTTTTGTTTTTTAGTATTTCACTTTTACGCATGGCAAAAGCTAAGCAAAAACCAACTAATGGAAATCTCTAGCCCATGCAAATTCAAAAGCAAGCAAAAAATGGTCGAGTGGACAAAAGTCAGGTGAATTGGATACATACATATACAAGCAAGTATGCTAATATTGAATTGGGTAAAGGGTGTTCGAACAGCAGGAGTGCTACTCTTGGTGGCACACAGTGGTATGGCTACAAAATATAATTCAAATAGATTTGTCTCCATATATACCCGAGGACGTTTATTTCCTTTTTTAACTATTATAAATCTGATTTGGTGAATACCGAAGGTTAGCAGGTCTTACTTTGAAGTTATTTCAACCTGATTGCTTCTCCCAATCAAAAGAAGATATTGGGCGCCTTTTGCGGTTAGGTTCCATATACTGTACAATGTTGTGTGGATAATAAAAATCCAAAATTGACAAAATGACGGTTTGAGTAAATAACAATCGTCCAATGGTGTGCCTACAGAGCTATTTAAATCTCAGTCTGGCAAAAGCCGGGCAATAGAGGAGAAAGCGACAAGACGACAAGAGACAAGAGTAATTCACAGACTCTTCAGTTTGAGTCTATTAGACAACGTCCAGGTGAGATTGGCATTGCTAAGAATCAGTAGTTCGGCGGATCTCTTACGGATCACTTTGGACCAGGAAAGTCTCGCAATCGCACAAGTTCTGGTTGTTCAGTGGCGATCCAACGCCAAAATGCAAAAAGGCATCGGAAAACCGACTCGCTGCCGATAATATGAAAGTTCCCAATGACTCCGCTTTCCTTTACTAGTTTGGAGCGCACAGTCAGAGAGCTCAAATTCAGTATAGCCGCTCAGATATCGGAGTCAAGGCACACTACGCTGAAGGAGAATGAGGAGGGGATGGCAGTCACCTTTGCTTGAAAGACGCTGCACTGGTCTAATAGTTTGCTACTAAAGATGATAGAGATTTTCCGACAATACACTATTTCACCTACCTTCGCCTTTTAACTGCGATCCATCCAATACTCGCTGCACCTCCGACAGCTTCGTCCCACAAATATCTTGTTGGTATATAAGCTAAGAAGGAATCGCCAGGAGAAGTTACTGTGATGCAGTGATATATATTAATAATTAAGGAACGCAATCGCAACCGTGGACAATTACCGTCATATGACCAGCTTCCCTAAGTCTAATAACAAACTTCGTTGCCATACCTCTACCAGCGGCGTAGTCTATTCGGTCGAATATTATCCACTAATAAATGCTGGGCCTCAAGATGGGTGATGATGTTGCAAATAGTAGGCTCAGCAGGCCGATTCTGTTGGCCATAAGTTGAGCGAAGCGCACGAAACACATTCTTTACGGAACGTGAATTTTTGCAATAAAGTTGAACGAGCGCTTGTAAACGTTGTTCAGGTGTCAATCTTTCCCTGATGAAATTACAACCAATACTGAATAAAAATAACGTGACAGCTTGGCACGACTCAAGCGTTATCTGTCAAAATAGGCTATAGAATTTTATTTCCTAAAACATTTTTCACAAACCCAAAGTAATATACCGCAAGAATTGAATGTTCGAAAAAGTGCACTTTCTCCGCCAAAATCCCACTGTACGCACTTACAACGACYATCTGCAAATGAAATATGTATGAAGGCCGTTATGTATACATGAAGATRAAGGTAGATGAGGACCTACCGACAGTTGCATATCAATCATTAGCAGCAACATTGATTATGGATGATTTCTTATTTCCGCTTTAGCTTGTTTTGGCATTTTCGAAGTATTCAGTGTTGTTTTTTTTTTAGTACATGCAAAAATATTTCTCAGATATTCCTCTATTCCTCCCTGTTCGAGACACACCCAGCACGAGAAGGATGTACTTGCACTAGAAAATATATTTGATAGCTGATTCAAATAATGGCTGACTACATTTTGGAATGTTTTTTATTTAAAGAACACAAATTGAATAGGGGGTTCTGGAAAACCGTAAACAGCAACTACTTTTTGGATGAGTCTTGGCAAGATTCACTGAAATCAAAACCCACTAACGGGTTGTTAGCTTCAGCACGCAGAGACTTTCTAATTGATTAGAAGCATACTTTATGGGGTTTGGCGTGAACAGATTTTTTCGTACCATACAAATTACAGTGAAATAACATTTTTGGGCAACGTCGTGGAGACAAATCGATGCTGGCAATATCAGCCGCACATACATCTGTACATATATGTGTATGTATGTATGTATGTGCTTTTGTTCTAAAACCTCCGTGTTAACACTGAGTGGCATTCACTGTGGCCCATCGCAAGCAAACTTTTTATATGGCATATTTGTGGCAATCACGGGAGCAAAGTGATAGATGCGACTTAATGATCTGGAAATATTGATGATGCAGATGATCAACCAAAAATATGTGATTTTCGAAAACAATTTTTTACATATTTTTATCTTACTCATTGCCACATTAACACGGGTAGCAGCCGGTGAACAGGTGCATAAATTAGAAATTTCCATTAGTCAGCCATTTTGCGGCTGATGACCGATGTGGTGACATAATCGYTTTGCATTTGTTGGGAGTATTATAGAAATTTGTCGCATTTTGTTGGAGAATAGTGAATTTTCTAAATAAAAACAAGTAAGGAGTGGGTAAGTTCGGTTGTAGCTAGACATTTTCTACTCTTGCAACTTGCGAGGACTATAGACAGAAAAACACCTTCTGGTGTTAGGAAAGCTTTATTTTAGAAAATATTTCMAAAGAACTCAATTATTATTCAACAAAATCGCGAATGGATTACAATACATTTCAGGCAGCGAGATATACCGTTACTAGAAAAACATGCTCTCTCAATTTTATTAARATAATYCAMATTTYGGCGGATATACGGATATGAGGTAAAAGTCAAGCGGAAGTTCGTCAAACGAGTCTACAAAAGCGCACGAGTCGTTTTTTCTTTACGCTGTTTGGCACCATTTGCAAATGACAAGTGTTGACTGGTCCTTATCTCCCTGATGTTTCCCACGCAGCGCAGATTTTTCTCTTCCTCTGCTTTCCGCCGCGAGTACTGGGTTCTATACTCTCAAGACGTTAGTGTTTTCATCCATTCGGACGACATAACCTGGCCAGCTTAGCCGCAGTCTCTTAATTCGCTGAAATATGTCTTCCGCATAACTCTCTAAAGTAACGCCGGCTCATCAGATGTTGTTATCGTCCCTGACTCTGCAATATATATATGTGACCTGGTCTACGGAAAGGGGGCTTAGGTGTCAAAAAATCAATTTTCACTTTTTAGTTGATTCGGATGGAAGATGAGATCCTTTTTCACGTGATAGAATCCAAAAAGTCATAATCAACAGAAACACTTACACAAATGTGATAACAGAACATCCGGAAAGAGAGACGAATGAAAACAAGACAACAGCAGCTGCGCGRTATTAGAGTAAACGTCACTTCTTCAGTGTTACTTTTTTAAATTTTCCACACTAGCAACTTACACGATGAACTATAATAATATTCCGACCAAAAACAAYACTTACTGGACKTYCTTGAAGCCTCYGGAAAGGAGAACAATTAATGAGATAATGAGAAACTGACGAAACGAGTTGTTTATTTTTAACAGCTGTTTCGCAGAAAACTAGTTTTCGCCCGTTAGCTCCCTTTTCGTAGACCAGGTCACATATATATCAAAGACTTTTAGAGCTTGGTCTTTGTTCGTCAAGAAAGRACTTTACTGCTCAATATAGATTTCGCCAGACAAGGTTAATCAAGTAGGCTAATAAGCCACGCATGGATCAGTTTGGTCTTTTCCKATACCAGATGGAGTTCACTTGCTAAGTCAAAGGGAGCAGCCATAGTTTATAATGCCTATACGAACAGACTGCGCGGCCTCACTTTCGATACTTCCTACAGTGTTTCCTATTATGTGGACTACAGATACTTATAGGATAGTCTTGTCAATGCGGTACAAGTGCACAAGAGGTGCTCCAYTATTTCTATGGTGACCTGCTCTAAGCATTTTCTGCAGTCTTCTCGATCTGTCAGCCCCATCTTGCGCCCATGAGTCGCCAGCAGACAATGACCARTTAGTATTCCGGCATGTTCCTCTAGTCTCTTCTATCGAGTGCCAATAGGAATTTTGTGTACGACTTTTTCAGTCTTGCACCATGTTAGCTCGTCATATCTGATATTAATTTTCTTCACCACGCTTCTGTCGAGATCGTCGTATAGATAGTGGGTTTCGCAAAGTTCCTAACGTTTTCGGATGTTAGCCGTWAACCATTCTTGGCAATCACGTCCACTATTTCATTTTCCTTGCCTTTGTTGCCTGGCACCCAGTTGAAGCGAAGTTGATTACTTCTGACAACACTTTCCATCGCTGTCCTGCTTCCCAAGACAATTGTGGCCGATATGCGATACGAGATTACTGCCTTGATTGATGGCTGGCTGTCTATATAAATTCTCAATATAGCTTATACATAATAGGTAAATTTCCACATTATAAACAATATTCGTACAATGTTTCAACCCGATACAGTGATTAGTCCTTGATTTATGTACATATTAGAAAGTAAATGATCCAATTTTACCTATTTACGCCACACTGTGAAAGTTTTTTTGACAGGTATATGCTCCATTATTGGTGATTACAACAAACTACCAAATTTTTTGAAAGAAAACTGAAGAACTAGCTCCTGTTCTTCGGGTCAAACGTAAAATATCTTGTTGAGGGTATGAAAATATACATACAGGAGCGCATACAGAGTAGTATTTAGATCCTATATGTATATATATGTATATATATAAAATGTAAAGTAGTAAACTATTAGCTTAAGTTTCAGTTATCAGCTCAGTCAGTTTTAGCAGTTCAAAAGCAAGAAAATTAACAAATAAGTTTAATTAAATAAACTTTTGGGCTAAAACGTCAATGACTTTATTGTCCAGCAAAACTTTGTAGACAAGAAAGTGGTCTTGTGGTGGAACTCTCACTGAACACGAGAGCTCATTAGCTGGCCGATGTCATACTCAGTTTGTAGTGCTTCTGATTGTGTAACGCAAATAAAGTCAACAGAGAAATGCTAAAAACAAAACACAAACATTATGCTTCGGAAACAAGTTTGAAGCCGGAAAGAAACTTTTGTTTCACTCAGTTGAAGCGTGGCACATATGAAAGGTAACCGTAAAAGCGCCCAAATGTGAGCTAGCAAAAATTCATATTCAGTGGCGTATAACTTTCACTTCCTCACACATAAATGCACTCGTGGGCGAAACAAACGCTTGTGTGAGTGTTTGTGTGTGTGTTTGTGCCAGAGGTCACCAATGGATCCTTGAGAAAAGCACGTGACCCCGTGGGCCACGGCAAAGTCAGCTAAAGTGTGTGCGCACAGTTAAAAAGTGAAAGTTTTGCATTTATTTATTGTTTGCGCTGCCGTTTGCCCTAATGCCAAGGAATTAAAAAGCGCAATTTTGCTTAGCATATTTTTAGGCTTAAGTATGAAATATGAGGTTTAAAAAACATAAACACGCCATTAAAACTGCAGGGCAAAAATGAAAAAGTAATCGCGCAAGCAAAGCAAAGGCACAAAGCGGCAGCCGAGGCTGGCGGGTGCGCAACACGAATGACGCCAAGTAGGCGGGAGGAAGAGGGAGAGCAAAGCGGAGCAACTGCAAGCAGATAAAGAACACCACCGCGGATGATTTTGTTGTTGTTGTTGGCGTTGTTGGCACAAGGTAAGCAGCACTTAATTTAAAAGATTTGCATAAATGAGCGACAGTTGCTGCGCTCCTCAGAAGAGCAGAGCGCGAGTGAATAAACAACACGGGCATGTATGCCACATGGCGCGTATGCTTGCTGCGTCAGGAGTCGCAGCAGCGGCAGCAGCATTTTCGGCAAGTTTAGAATATTTTTCATAGCGCCCAACGCATTGCCACCCTTCTGACGCAGACGGTGCGCGTATGGCATTTAATTTCGGAAGTTTTGTGAGTTTGCCTTTCACTGTATTTGAGTGCTTTAGCGACGTCCGCGGGAGCGTTTGTTACACACAAATGCCGCCAACTTACTTTCAGCACCGTTAGGGCGGCAGCGATAAAGTTTTTCGACTACCGCCGCTTAAAGACTGCTGCTGCAACAACAACAAGATTACACATAAACGTTACTGTAGGGAGACACAGGTATAAAAATACGTAMATACATACATACATGCGTCCATACAAACAGCTTGCCTTCATGAATGGCACCTTACCTTGGTAACAACAAAGTTTTTAATAAAAGTCGGAAATGAGTGTGCAAACAGGTTTCAATTTATTTGCAAGCCATACCGATGGAATTAAAGGCAAGTACATATGTATTTGCGTACATTCCCGCAAATCTAAGCCAAATAAATTTTGGTAGCCTTAGAAATGCGGAATTTGTTTCTGGTATTTGAAAATTATGTTGGAAAGTAAAAGTTTTGAAAACGAATTATGCTGGAATTTGTAACAAATATTTGTTTGTTGTTTGGGAAAATTTGCACATTTAAAGTAGTCAGCAGCAACATAAGGCTGATGTGTGAGCAGATTACACCACAACACTGCTGCACACAAATCTAAGGTGCGTACTAGCTTGCATTATATATTAGAGTATAATCTACTAGTAGGAAATGTTGAAAAAAGAAGGGAGAACGTTGAATGCATTTCTTTGAACTAAAAGGATTTAAAAAGATCTTTTAGTTGATTTTAATAATTTAGTTTGTATGGCAGCTACATGCTATAGTGGTCCGATTAGAATAGTATGTTTGGAGATGGTAGCACTGTCTTGAAAAATAATTCGTGACAAATCTCGTTAAGATGTCTTGACATATAAAAAGTTTTCCATACAAGAACTTGATTTTTATCTGTCAGTTTTATGGTAGGTAGATCATATAGAGGTTCGTTCTCAAAATTTTTTTCGAAGATTACGCCGTTGGCTTGGATATTAATGCATGCGAAATTTCATAAAGATATCTTGTCAAATAAGAAAGTTTTCCTTGCATGACTTGACTTCGATTGATACATTTGTGTGCGGGCAATATCCTATAATATTCCGATTTGCACAGTTTCTTCTGAGATTCTTGCTTTGCCTTGGGTATGAATATTTGTTGAATTTGGAGAAGAGTTTTTGTCAAATAATTGTCAAACAGGAAACTTGTTTTCATCGATAAGTTTGTATGGCAGCTATAAGCTATAGTGGTCCGATCACAAAAGTTTCTTCGGCGATTTTAGCTTTACTTTGAGCAAGAACCCATTGCTGAACTTGGTGAAGATTTCTCGTCATATAAGAAAGTTTTCCATACAAGAGTTAATTTTGGTCGATCAGCATGTATGGGCGCTATATTCTATAAAAATCCGATTAGAACAGTTCGGAGATTATAGCTTTGCCTTGAATAAAAATCCACACTAAGTTTGGAAAAAAAATTTCTGGTGAAATAAAATTTAAAAAAAACTATCCGACTGTTGATCCGCACGACAGCCTGTACTAACATCAAATCGCAAAAAAAATTTCTCACTTCACATTACAGATTACACATTGCCCACTTCACTGCACTTTGCACATGCACACACACACACACACACGGTCATGCGATATTTGCCATTTTTCCCAACCGATACAAGAACAAATAGATCTATGGTTAGGCATGCAACTGCCATAGTATGCAGTGTAAATTTAATCAAATAAAGGTGAGTTCGTGAAAAGAATGCAGATACAAGTCAAAGCAAATCAACAAACAGCCATACAAATACACGTTACAACAATAAGCGTTAGAAGCGTAATTTTTAAAATATTTTGAAGATATGAAGTAGGATCAACAAAAGCGCACACCCAACTTCCTCTCTGCTGCCACGGCAATCTCTTTCAAATTATGGTGTATGCAATTCGCCCTTTGTTTTTCATTGGCCGGTTCCGTTTTTCGTCGAAGTTCTCGTTTTGGTTGCGGAGTCAGTTTTCATGTTTCAGGCTTTTCGATGCAACGAGTAACATATGTATATGATTCACATAACGGTATCTGCGTGCTCCAAAATCTGCATAGCTTAATTCCAGTTCCAATTTGCTTTTCAATTGCATCTGTTATTAGCAAAAAGAAGCCAATTCTCTGTGGCGCAAAAAAAAAATGTATTTTTAAGCATAGCTACTGGTGTTTGTGCTGCTGGACGGTTCATTTTAGATTTCATTATTTGCAAATTCGGTAGGAATTGTAACGTAAACACACTGCTAGTTTCACACACAAACGGTGGATGGATGAGAAATACTGCCTAAAAATTTTACACCCGAACAATTACTGCTAATAAGTTGACGAAGTACAAACCTAATGAATACTTTGAAACTCGCAGAAAACAGAACTTTTCGCTTTTTGTTTGAGAAACCGTTTGATGACAGCGATGAGTATTTGTTATTAAGAAACACAAATAGTACGGTAGATACTCATAAAGTACACCAGCCACAACTAGTATCAACAAACCACTAAGAGAAGAGAAAGTTTAACTTAATTGAAACATTATTTCTACATAAACATTGCGTAAAAATTCTATTAAAGCAAATACTCAGCTTGATAGCGAATTTCTGGACAGTGTTCCGTTAAAATCAACCATGAATGATTGGTATACAAAGTTCAGACGTGGTGAAATGATCAACGAAGACGACGCAGTGGACGCCCAAAAGAGATTGTTACCGACGAAAACAACAAAAGAGTCCACAAATAGTTTTGGATGACCGTAAAGTGAGGTAGTTCGAGATAGCAGGCACTCACGAATATTTGGGTATGACAAAGCACTGTGCAAAGTGCCACGCAAACGAGTTTGGAAGTGACAATGAATTAAAGCTGGCTCCACAATTTCCCTCCAAAGTCCAATCGACCGTCACCCGAGTGAACTACTCACGATGAATCCGCTCCAAAGCATGCGAAAAAGCAACAATCGGTTGGTAAGGTTATGGTGTTTGTATTTTGGGTTGCGCATGGAGTAATTTTTATTGAATACTTTGAAAAAGTAAGGCCCATAAACAATGACTATCACATAGCGTTATTGAACCGCTTGAAGGAGGAAATCGCTGAAAAATTACCGCATTTAAAGAAAATKAAAGTGCTGTCACACTAAGACAATGCACCATACACAAATCAGTGAAAACGATGGATGCRCCATATTCTCCAGATCTGGCCCGCGGCAACTATTTTCTGTCTTCGGAGCTCAAAGAATTTTCGCTAGGAAAAACGTTTCGTCGAAAGAAGAGGTGACACGAAAAAACCACATAGAAGCCAACGCCAAATTTAAACAATCGGTGTGGCATCTTTATGCGCAATTACTGCTTTAAGTTTTGTCATCTAACGTCTAATCATTGTAGAAATAAAACCAWCGGTTTTCAAACCTTCACTTCACACACCGAACATGCGAATCTGACTAACTATGACTGACYTTTTAGCGATAATATCGGCCGTTTATAATTATAAGGTACTTACCATTTTCATACACTTTAAGTCACATAAATATCACAACTTTGTTCTTACCACTCAAACTCGTTTATTTCGGTAAATGTTTGCTTCAACTTTCCCACATTCATACTCCTTACTGTCACATTATGGGCTAAGCGTAAAAAATTGTCAAATCCCCAAAGAGCTTGGCCACCCAGAACACAGCAAGGTGTAGGGGTAGAAGAAGAGAGAGCGAGTGGATGTGCAAAGGAAAATATAAAGTGAATGAAATCGACCACACATGTCATTTAGTCGAATTGACCACAACTTTTCCATTTAAGTGCAACTACCGAATGACAGACACACAGTAGGGACGACAGTGTCAGCAACAAACGGAAGCGCACTCAAAAAAAAAAAAAACAGCTACAAACACGTACTTAGGTAAGAAAGTAAAGCCATCTGGCCAATTTATAGCGTCGAGATTTAGTGCAGGAGACATGAGGTTGAAGCAGAGTATTCCACACCGTCGACTGTGCGCCTTCACATAACTGCGAACATATCGGAATCAAAGTGACATTTATTTCGATACTCGTACATACATACATACATACATACATATGTATAAGGATGTGTGAACATGACCATTGGAAAGAGAAATCGTTAACATGGTTGGCAARTAATGCCGTACACCGTTTTAATGCGCTGTAGATTGGCACTGGACACGTCACTGGCGGTTTACTACCAACCGAGCTTAGTCGGGACGATTTTTGTTGGAGCAACAGGAGCTGCTGTGCTCCCAGCACATATCTTGGCACATTTTATGTCTCGCATGTGCATATATAGTGGCCATATGTAGTGGCAGCGAAGGCTTTTAAATCTTCATACGCCCTCCTTGTCACACTCAATTTTTTTTTTTTTTTTTTGGCTTTTCGTGGCATTGTCCCTGCTGCAGCTTTGTTTTCACAACGAGACACCACTTTGTCTTGCTTTGGCTGTCTTCTTTGTTTGGTAGAAAGCGCGTAGCAAATGAATGTGTGCACATTTATTTTCGGTTAATTTTTTCGGTAGTCTCTTACGTATACACCGAAATAATGCACCGACACAAAGACAAGCACGAGTTGTTCTTCAACGGGTTCAGCTGTACCTCAAGTCAGCTTATTTGTCTGAAAAGACAGATGTTTGTTACTTAAATGAATCTCAACAAATCTTTAGCAATTCTTAAAAGGGATGAAAGTGAGGAATGATCACATATACACACACATACAGCTGCGTGCAACTCAATGCATGTTTATTACTGCGATTTGGTTGCAAAGATGAATTGTTGCTTACAAAAAAAAAAAAAAATAAATAAATAAATAAAAAACACAAAAACTACATATCGCAGATTTCTGCTTGGAAAATACATAACAGCATCACAATATATATGAAAGTAAACCCCTAGCAAGAAGTTGGAAATTAGCTACAAGCTCTAGGATTTACCACACTTTCCTGTTCGAATCAATCTCTGAGGGCGCGGCGATGATTGCATTGAATTATTGTAGAATAGATTCATCAATACGTTGTTGCCTCACTGAAAACTCCGATAATTTCGTCTATCTTGGAACCAACATCTACGCCAACAACAATATCAACCACGAAATCCAACGCAGAATCACMCTRAMCAACAGKTGCTACTTCGGACTGAATGGCCAATTGAGAAGTAAAGWCCTCTCTCGRCGAATAWAGACCAAACTCTACAAGGCCCTCATCATCCTTGCCCTCCTAAAAGGTGCGAAGCCATAGACAATGTCAGCATCCTATGAATCGGTCTTAGGAGTGCCCATGAGAAGATTTAYGGTTCTTTGCGTATTGGCAACGTCGATGAAAYGATAAGCTGTACGATATATACGGCGACATTGGCATAGTTTAGCGACTCGAGAGATATTGGCTATGCTGGCTAGGTCATGTTGTCCGGTTGAAGGAGAACACTCCAGCTTTGAAGGTTTTCATATCAGTCTCCACCGGTGTAAGCACAGAAAGAGGAGGACTGTGTTGAAGAGATTAGGTGACGAAAGACCTGGCTACACTTGATATCTCGAATTGGCGCCAAATACCAAAAATAAGAAACGATTGGCCCCCTGTTGTTAACTCGGCCTTAACTGCATAAGTAAGAAGAAGAATTGCTTTAGCGTACAAATATTTTAATTGCCGAAACCATACAGTGCTAACAACAAAATTTGTGAACTTTACAGTTGTTTGTTTGGAGGTGTTGCAGTTTTAACAGCTTTCAGCTTCAATTGTTTTTCCAACAGCATTTCCTACCGACAGCAAACGTTCGCGATTGTGAAGTTTGTAATTCCATGATCCAACTTTTTTCAGCCACTAAGCCACAATTCCTATCAGCTCCACTCACGCACACTGTACGTCATACTCTTCACTCTCCGCTCTAGACGCGGTCGCTCAAAACCCCACCAGAATGTGGACAGCATTGCCGTCCGTCACTCTCGCATTCGCGTCATGTTGTCATAGCCACGGAAGCCGATTAAGTGTGTAATCCTTTGACATTGTAATTTTTTAGTTATTCTTCTCTTTGTTTTTTTAATTTAATGCTCTGACTGTTATTTCCATTCCAGCTTACTTCTGATAATACGTTTTAGAACAAAATAAAAAATCGAAATTTTAAAACTGCACTACTAGCGATTACAGGGTCGGTTTAAATTCAAAAATGCTTTTTTACTACATTATGTATATGCTTGATGAGCAGGCTACTTTTGGAATAACGTCAGTGGAATAACCCTTCTTTCGCATAGTTCCTTTTATATCTGTCAAAAGATGTCACATAACCATATTTTGGGCGCCGGCGAAGTCGATCAGCCTCAACCTATTTGGGGATGTTTCCTCGTGGAGGCTGAATTTACCGACTGTTGTGCCAAAGATACCCTCTTTGCCCACCCAGGCGTTAAAGTCGTCAAGCAAGATTTTGACATCCTGGCGGGTGCAGCTCTTATAGGTGTGCTCCAATCGCTCATAAAAGCCGTCTTTGATCACATCGTCCTTATCTGAAGAACTTCGCTTTGATGCGGACTGTGGCTAGACGCTCAGCCACCGGGGTGAATAACAGTACTCGGCGACGGAGTCTCTCCCCCCACTAAGAATCCCACACCGAACTTAAACTTCTTTATATGGCCACTGTAGTAAATGCCACAAGAGCCTCAGTCCTTGTTCCGTCCAGCCTTCACTCTAACGAGGACATCAACCAGTTTGTCAGCGGCACCTTCCCAGTTAAAGGACGGACATTCCAGGTGCATGCTCTCAAACCGTAATCGTTTATGTGTTTGCCATGGTCCTCATCAAAATGGGCGCACAACCTTATAGAGTGATGTTTCGCCTTATCACTTTAGCTCGCCTTCAAACGGATGGCTTTGGCCACCCGAAAGATACTTGATCTAGCACCGGAAGTCGTGAACTGCTTGAGCCCTATGTAAAAGACCACTCCCAAATGAATGGCAATCAAAGAATTTTCCTCACTGACGTTAATTTCTACAGTCTACAATTGTCTGTAACACTTAAAACTAAACGAGATAGATATGGAATTAAAGATGTAAGGATGATGAGAAGAATACAGTTCTGTATGGCCTTCACTCCGCCTGTCCGTGAAAATGTTTTAYTCGAAAGCATATAAAGCTGTGAGCATAAAAACCGTTACTATATGAATATTGGCTCAATGGTTGTTCGAGTATGTCTAATTACTTGCCCGTAACTGTTAACCATTTCGGAATACTTCGGCCACTTTTCAAACTAACTATAACTTTTTCAATTAATTGAAGCTGCAAAAGAGATTTGCTCCAAGAAAAATGCCTGCATTGAAAGTACGCAAGCGAAGTTCAGCGGAAGACACACAACTTACGCAACTGACAAAGGGAGCAACGCGTAAAGCGCGCAATTAAAGCGTWACGCGATGTTAAGTTGCTAGCCGCACCCCGTGGCTGGGGCATGCGAGAAGCTGCATAAATGCAATGCAGCGCGAATAGGTAAATAAGTTTCCMCGCTTTCTCCCTCCTGCTCACTCTCTCTGCAAACCCGAAGCACCACAACGAATTTATGACGCTTAGTGGGTGTCATGTTTAAATTCCAATCTTCGCTCCCGTAAGACCCTTAACGGGCCACCCACCGGCCGCGGTATGCCGATTTCATTGCTTTCGCTTCACTTTTACTATTTCCACCTTTTGGTCGATTTTGGTCTCATG
>NW_017535686.1:324679-353615 GCF_001853355.1 Bactrocera latifrons | reverse complement strand
CGCTCTAGTTTTGTGTGCATTACATCGCCTGGTTGGCTTCACCTTACACAGTGTTTATGGATTTATTGTTTCCACTTATACTATATGTATAACTCGCGCTCGGTGTTTTGTATCGCGTTGAATTTTTTGTTATYATTTTTTCACTTTCCTTCTTATCTATATGAGATCTGCGTTAATCAAAGGCTAATGTAATTGTATTTGCTTTCTTTTTTCTTTCTTGAAGTTATGCTTTCCGCAGATAATTACGTTTGCATTATGCAATGAAATTGCGAATTACGCTATACTGTTATAAAACATATCTACATTTTGCGTCAATACTAGAGCAACATTCCTTTTCTCCCTACTTTAACGTTTTATGTCCATTGGTAGCAAAAAAAAAAAACCTCTTCCTTCTGCAAAAATGTGGTCTARAAGTCGAGAGGGGTCTAAAAATCACGAAATGAAAAAAATGTCTAATAGGAGAATGTTATATTTTGGAATGAATGTCAATATTATATGCCTCACACCATCTCGTTAGCCAATCGACCGACCCAAAACGTGAATTTATCTAATAACCGAAGTGTTCTCTCAATAAATCTATTGATTAATGCGATGTGTGGGCAGTAGTTCTATCTTGTTGTAACCAAATGTCGTCGAAATTACGAGCTTCAATTTCAAGCATCTAATAATCGCCATTGGCGGTTACGTTCTCACCGGCATTTGAGAAATATGGGCCAATGATTCCACCGACCGCCAAACCACACTAAACCGTAGTTTTCTCTGGATGAATAGGCAGCTCTTGAATCTGTTCAGATTGCTCTTCGTCCCACTTGCAGCATTTTTGCTTATTTGCATATCTATTGAGTCTCTTCTTGGAACTTTCCAAAAGCCCATAGAGCGAAACTATGTCGCTTGGGAAGGTCGAGCGGCTTAAGTTCTTGTACAAGCTGTATTTGGTACGCTTTTACTTTAAGATCTCAACGTAAAATACGCAAAGTCGTTCCATACTTCATTCGGAGTTGCTGCGAACGGTGCCGAATGCCTAATGAAACGAGATAAATTCCAAGACTCTCAAACCTCCTACTTAAGGGGGTATTCTACGCTATAATTTTGAAAAATTCGAWTTTTTTTTCATTTGTTTAAAGTTTAGACCCTTAAGAACATATCCTCCAAAGGATTTTTAAAAATTAAAAYTATTTTAAAAGCTACCGTTACTTTAGTGACGCAGTACCTAGCCCGGTAGGTAGGTAGAAACGCGTTTTTCTCGAAACTACTTCTTTCCACACGGTACCGGCATTATCTCAAGTTCTATACAACCGATTTACCGAATTTTGTGTGAACCTTCTTTATGTAATCCTTAAGCCTGTGTTTTTAATATTTAAAAAAAAAAAATCAGGAATTTCAAAAAAAAAGCGTAAAAAAGGATTTTTATTTTCAGGCAGTCGCAATTTTTCAAAAAAAAAAAAAACTTTTTTTCGTGTTCCCTGAAATAGGAACTATAACAGTATCCTTATTGATTAAGAATTTCTTTTGATTTTTTTTTCAGACCACCAGGAGAGTCAGGATCAATGTCACCAGGATGCGCCATTTTGTTACACCTGTCACCCCCCCCCCCCCTTTAATTATTTTCATTTTTAATACTTTTTTTTTCTGTATTCTTAAGATAAAAAACCATAACAAAAATGGATAGTAAAAATATTTTCGTTTTTTTTTTTGTTTTTTTTANTGATTAAGAATTTCTTTTGATTTTTTTTTTTAGACCACCAGGAGAGTCAGGATCAATGTCACCAGGATGCGCCATTTTTTTTACACCTGTCTCTCACCCCCTTTTAATTATTTTAATTTTTAATATTTTTTTGTTCTTTTTTTCTGTATTCTTAAGATAAAAAACCATAACAAAAATGGATAGTAAAAATATTTTCGTTTTTTTTTTTTTTAAATAAAATTCAAAAAAACTGCCCAAAATTTTATTTCTAGAGTAGAACACCCCCTTAAAAAACATTGGGCGCTTTCCCGGGATGGAAAAAATAGGATTTTTATCAAATCCACTGAGTTAGCATACTTTGGTTATCACCAGGGAACATTATGAGCCTTATGATGGCCTAAATGCGGCCGCCTGCGGTGTGGCGATCATGCACCTCCCTTTTCAACTAATCATGCGGAGTTTATTTCAGAAGGCACCAATCATTTTCCACTCCAAGCGGAAAGTCAAATATCGGCTTTAAAATCAATACACTATTTTATATTCGGTATAATAGCATTTGGTGACCATGGCATGGATCTGAWTTTTTTCCGGCCGAAATATCAACATCCTCAATGGAACAATCAAAGAATACAAATTCTTATTAAATATTATTAATTTATCACAATCTCTACTCAAAGACACTATGACTKTATGTCGATAGCATTTCAAACAACTGTTAAGTGGACAAAACTACATACTCGGTACAACATGTGCGCAATTTTTGCTTTGATCTCTCCATTCTTGACCAATGTGCATATACATTTACATTCGGTGTACAGGTGTCGGTTGATCATGTCTCTTTATGGTTGCAAAATTATTTTTACTCTAATAAGGTTTTAAAGGGCAATGTGTAAGTATGCGTGCTTATGACTTTGCTTTTGCTCTCATTAGCAAGTCATTCCAGACATTCGAGACATGCTAATTTGTTGTTGTAACAACGCACTCTTAACAGCTTGACCCTTCCAGCACTCATATACTGGTTATCTGTCTATATATTATTTACGTATATTTATGTGTGTGCTGTTATATATGCTTTTTGTCGTTAAATCTAATGAGARGTTGTAAAATCATTAAACAAATGTGTTGCGAGATACTTTGCAGCTTTCACTACAACCATGTCATAATCYGTATGGTGGTATTTTGTAACAGCAACAACACTCGTTAAAAGCTTGCACTAAATGAGGGTTTCAACATTGTTAACTAAGCSTTAAAAGTTCGTGTCAGACATGGACATTTGCAAATCGTCACTAATTGCTTTCACATACATTTGGAGCTTTATGTGGGTTGCTGGATTTAGGCGCTTTGAAGACTGYTGCATTAAACTGAACTATTAATTTGTATATTATGAATATAAGGTATTATTTTCGTGGCACGAGATCGTATAATGCTAGCTWTATTGTCTTGTTTACAACCTTGTCTACTAACAGCTTTTCTATTTAGCGCTTGTATCTATCATTCAGTAAGAATTTTAAACATAATTATTTTAGATTGTTTAAATACGTTTTGACATACAAGCGCCATTTGTGTTGTTTACAGTAACTCAAAATATTCATTTCGTTCAAAAAATTGAATTAAATCGCSTATTATTTTTACAATTTTCGACGTTAGTTGACTCACCAATAGGGCAACGATAAAACTTGATTTAATTCCTGACGATAAAACTCGCTCAAAAACCAGTGTTTATCGCAAGTTTGTCATGTTACCTGTCGTGMGGTCGAGACAATTATAGGCATTAGTGCGACCATTTGAAGTATTTGTTTGAACGAAGTCTAGTCCGTATTTTTGTTGTATAGCTTAAACTAAGGTCTGAACATTTGCCCATAAAAAGAWTTTGCGGACATTGGATTCCACACACACACATTCCACATTCCATTATCAATCACTCCAAAAAATATTAGCGTCGATTAGTCGAGAGAATTGTATAAAAATACAATAGAGATTCCCGATGAGCCGTATCCAACMAAAGTTATTCGCAGACGGCTGACTTTTCAATATGACAATGACATCTCTCTGTCGTCGGCTTACACATCGCAAAATAAACTAAGAAGTTAACGTTTTAGGCCAACTGCAGAGGCAGTTGAAGCTTTCAGAACCCATGTTTTGCAGATACCTCGTTCAGATTAGTAAAGAAGCTTCGAAAATTAGTTCAAACGCGTGCAAAAGGCTACAGTTCTCTATGGAAGTTATTTTGAAAAACAATAAAGCAATTTGACAGGCAAATCTAGTAGTACTTAATTTTATAAAGAAGCACCCAACTAACTCACAACTTTAATCTGAATTCTTCTTAATTTTTCACGTACAAATTTAAGGTATATTATTTGAGACTACTGAGTCTTTCTTAAAAAAAAAACACACAACCAACACAAGAAAAACAAACGTAACAATGCTTATCTGCTTCTGGAAATCAAGCACACTCTCCTCAAGCGAAATATTTGAAAAATGCAGATGTTTTCAAACAACAAACATACCACCATAAATACATTTAAACATTTTTACCGCGACTGCCTCTGTACAGAGGACTTATTTACTCATTTTCAAATAGCTCACACATCTCATCAACACATTTGTTTTTACAACGCGTTGTTTGCCATAAACCTCAACATGAAATTTCGACTTCAAGCGAGTTACTTTTGAAAGTGATTTTGGAGTGCATAGCATACATTAAGGTGCCACGCTTTTGTCAATAAATAAAAAATCATAAAAACCATATTTTTATGTGTGCGTTCATAAACGAAGAACACCATCTAAAAGTTGTTGACGAGCGGTTGCCATATTGACGGAAATGCGGGCATAAAACAGGTAAGTAACTGCCGAGCACTTCCCGCTTCATGGTAGGCTTTTACAAGAGATTTTTATCTCATTTTATCGGCTTGTGTGTGTGTACGTCTATATACATATGTATGTATGCGTACATATAACATTGCCTGGGCATATAAAGATATATAAAATAAAACCAAATTATTGCTCGCAGCAAACGACCGCGTAATAAACAACTCTTACGCCACTTACAACGCTGTCGACGGCAATAACTGCAAATTTAAATCTGTTTACTGTTCACAGGCATTCGAAAGTGATGTTCGGAAATTCGCATCAATAAGCCGACACCCAGCAAGCAATAAAAAAAAGGTCGACAGCAGCGTAATGGCGATGGAAAGAGTTGATTTGCCGCCTGACATGACTGCTAATGCATAGGCGATAAAATCGCACWTTATGGTGCAAATTTGTCGAAAATTCATTCGCCGAGATTGAGGATATGATTATTATTTAGAGCAGGTGAACAAAATTTGTTAGCACAGCAGAGTTGAAAAAAAATATTGATGATTCATAATTGATGGCCAATGCAAGCATTAGCAGAGAGTCGGGGTGTCTGGGTGTATTTCGCTAGTATACTGAAGAAGCCTTAGCTTGGTAGCAGATGYAGATTTCAGATGCTTTTCCGTAGATGGTTAAACTAAACAGTTACGGAAATATTGGGTAATCGAAAAAGTCTTTTCGTATTTTGCCAATAGATGTCGTCGCAGTCTTTTATCTCCAGTGCTACCAATCACAAAAAATATTTAACAAAAAAAATATTTATAATTAAATTCGGGGAAGTTGAAAAGAGTTACAACTGTTCAAMAATGAGTGAATATATGAATAAATTYGTCATATTTTGAAATTTTTGTATAAAAAAGTGAAARATGCCACGCAAGCCACCAATGAATCTTGTGAAGTTTACGTTGACAATGCTGTATCAGTTTATGTTGCACAACTATGGTTCACTAGCTTCCGTTCTGGAAATTTCGTTGTGAAAGATGCACCTAGCACTGGTCGACATATGGTTAAAAAAAGTCAATGAATTTATGGAAAAGAGTGACCAGGGCCATCTTATAAGCAGCCATGACATCGCTAAGGATCTTGACATTCATCATCTAACGGTTTTCAACCATTTGTAAAAGGCTGGCTACAAAAAGAAGCTCGATGCTTGGGTACCACAAGAATTGTCTGTAAAAAATTTAATGAACCGAATTAATTTCTGCGATTCTTTGCTGAAACGAAATGAAATCGAACCATTTCTGAAGCGAATGGTAACAGGAGACGGAAAGTGGATCAAATACTGTCATATTTGATAATGTGCGAAAAACATCATGGTCCAAGTGTGGTGAAGCTCAACATTTGGTCACAAAGCCAGGATTGACACTTCGAAAGGTTATGCTGAGTGTTTGATGGGCCAGGTCAAACGATTGATTTTATATCTCACTGCCAACAAATGATGAGATTGAAGCAAGCAATCGAAAAAACAAATGGACAGAACTCATCAACAAAAAGGCTTCGTTTCTCATCAAGACAACGCTAGAACACACACATCTTTGATGACTCGGCTGGGACTGGGAGATGCATCCACCATATAGCCCTTGGTCCACCGGACTGCCATTTGTTTTGATCAAAACAGAACCCCTTTAATGGAGTAAAGTTGGCTGCAACAGAAGCCAGTGAAAATTACTTGTCGCAGTTTTTCGCCGCGAAAYCAGAAAAGTTTTATATCAATGGAATAATGTCGCTAGCGGAAAAATGCCAAAAAATGTTCAACCAAAATGGTACATATTTGGTTCATTGAAGTTCATTAGAAATATAAAAAAAAAATTGAAGTTTAATTAGAAATATGAAAAGACTTTTCAGACTACCCATTATATTGTATGCCAAAAAAGTTTTCCATACAATACCTCGATTTGGAAGTGCCAGTTTGTACGGTAGCTATATGCCATAGTAATCCGATAACAGATATTCCAACAAATAAACAGCTCCTTATGAATAGAAGGACGTGTGCAAATTTTCGGAACAATATCTCAAAAATTTATGAACTAAATGCGGTGTATACAGGCATACGGACTTAAGTAAATCAAGCTCGTCACGGCATCTCTTTTTTATTRTATATATTTGAAATCTTATCCAACGTCTTCTCCAATGTGTTAAAAACTGCGTGSCAAACCTAAGATATTCTTCTCAAGCTATAAAGGTACCAATAATATTTTTTGACTTATTCCAATAGTCAAGTTATTACAGTCGAGCCTTAGAAATCCACTCTACACTCTACAACCCAACAAACAAAGCACTCTAAATATAGGCAAAACTTATATTGCTACAATTTCGTTTTTCATATGAAATGCGCTTGTATCTGTGGAAGAAAAGGAATTCTTGCCGCAGACCACGTGCACTCCAACTCACTGAATTGGCCTTGGACCAAGCAGCAAGCGCTGAAATGTATTACACGTAACTTTAGCTAAATTGTTAAGCCATTTGCCCAATGAYCTCACGTAGCCAACGGCGCGCACACAAACCGCTACGCACACATATATATATACATACATATGCAAAGATGCGGGCGTTTGCGCATATACAAGTCATCAGATGTATATATTCGCTGCTAAATGTATGTGTATATGCGTCACACTTGACAGGACACGCGCTGTGTCCGAACATTTTTGTGGCATTTGTGAATTATGTAAATGTATATGTGTGCGAACATTCGGTAACCAACTTCAGCAGCATAATTTTGCTCGTCGCAGTTGTAGTGGTCGTGGTGGCGACAGATATATATTTTTAACCTTTTATATAAAGAATATGCGCTACATACACGTGCGTGCTAGCGGACTTATTCACGTACACATATGCCGCTGCCTGTGTGTGTGTGTGTGTATGTGTATGCTTGTGTATGACACGGCCGAAACGTGACTTTTATGGCGAATTCACTTTCTGCCASTGTGTGCACGCGTTTAACATACGAAAATAGGGCAGTGTGGAGCCAAACTAGTTTTGGGAGCTAACTCGCTATATACTTACTACCTACCCACTTCTCAGCATTCACCTTAAGCCCGCTTTATGCTATCTCTTTTCACAATGAACTGACTGCCAGGCGTTACGCAAAACTTTGCCTGCGTCCGTTACAGTTGTTGGTTTGACTGATTTCAATTCAATGCAGTCAGTTCATCGGCATCAACAGCAGCAGCAGTGAGTGACTGTGGCAGCGGCACGCAACCTTGGACCAAATCAAAGCCAAACTATACAGTAAACTAAGGCAAACTGACGGCAGCAGCATCAAGCCCAAACTAAACGCAAGTCAGCCGCACTAAAATCAACTGAAGCGCAGAGGCCATAGTCAAGCCGAGCGTAAAGGCCAAACAGTCGTTGTTGTTGCTCGTTCGCTTTCCTTTTTTRCTTTAAGTTTTTCASTAAATATTTTTAATTTTAATGGTTGTTTTCTTCTTTACTTGCACGACTTCTGCTTTGTGCGGCATAGCAATTTTGGGTATTCAGGATAAAGCCCTTCTGGGAATTCACAAGTTAGCACTGGCCAGTATATACATGCATACTGTATGCATTATGACTTTCGCCTCTAGGCTTAGGACCGTGCTTTAATAAAATGTATGTTACTCATACGTCACGTACGTACGCGCTTTGTTTGTGACAGCCAGTTGTTTTGCAAAAATATAGTTTACAGCTAATTCGTGTTTTAAATTTTGAAATTAGAAAAATTTTAAACTTATAAATTATATATATTTATATCACWTACATATTGCTTATACATAACTGCATTTCATTGCGCAACTTTTTTTCATTACTTTATATGGCAGTTCTTGCCCGCGTTTGCATCCTTTCTGCACTTTGTGTTTTTATTTCTTGCCTCACGCTTACTTAAATGCACAAAACTTTTTCAATTTTCCACGCTTTTCTTTCGACGCAATAATATCAAAAAGGCGAATAGGGAAATTATTGGGCGTGTGCAGCGTGTAACGGCAATCTGCGGCTTTGTTGTATCTACTTGAGTKTTCCAAACGGTAAACAGTAGGTATAAGACTGCAACGTGAGTTGGCGACTACGAGGCTGTCGCAAAAGCTACCGCTGCTTATAACAAAGCACATGGTTGTTGCGTTGGAGACGCGCTAAACGAATGCGCAAGAAATAGTAAGACTTTTTAACTTAAATTTCGTCGACATATATAGTATGTTTTAGGTTGGTATGACTATCAGTAATATCTATACCAAATATCACATCAAAGTAGTCATTATCTTTTAGTATAAGCTTTTAGTACAACTCTTGCTTTCTAAACCCTGCCAATACATAGATGCCTACTGCATTGATTCTTCATGATTTGTTCGCCCTAATATCCCGTCGCCCCATCGATTTTGGCTGATTTAGCTCCGTGAGACTTCTGGCTATTCCAATGACCGCCCTGAGTCAATTGAAGGCATTAAAAACGAATCGCTACGCGCATTGAAGGCAATTCCGGAAATTTACTTTATCAAGGATAAAGTGGATATTTCAGGATAGGAAAAAACGTTCGGAGAAGTGTATTGATTGCCAAGGGGAATACCTTGAGGGGAGGTAATAGAGGTTGAATAATAAGTTAAGAATTTTAATACTATTACATAGCTTCGGTTGCAGCATAGCGCCATTTTACTTTCTTAATGGTTACAGTAAGTCAGTATTTCCAAAAAATAAAAATAAAAAAAATAAAAAATTATTACCCCAGGATTCCTAGTTCATTGGTCGTTCGGTTGTCCTACAAACTTGCCATAAAAGCAYGTTTATAATGCAAAGCGCTTTGCTSCAAGCCAAACGCTTGCYGTTTCGGTCWCTATTATGTGAACAGATAMTACGACCTCCCTCGCAGAAGGATTGCATTACATGGATTACTCTAGCTTCGGTATTCACATTCCACCTTACAGACTAGTGTGACTCTGCCAGTAACTAAGCTASCGCCAGCATCGCTTTCCGGACCACTGTACTTGCTGAGACAAAGTAACTATCCACGTATAGGTAAATTGTATATGTCAGTCTGTCTGTTTATGCAGACGTGAACTAGTAGCTCAGCTTTTGAGACGTTCTTGCTCCCCCAAGAAACGGTGATCATCTGTCGGAATCGCTGATATGGGATCACTATATGATATACCTTCTGTAGWAACTGACTGTTTAAAATCAAATTTTTATATGGAACACTTTTTTTATTTGAAAATAGATCTTGATGAAATTTGGCCTAGATTATTCTTCAAGACAAAGCTTAAATCTCCGAATATGTTGTTAAGAAAGAACTTGTCTAGCATATAGTGCTCACACAAACGGACTGTTCAACACCAATATACATATGTTTTTACACACTTTCATGCTATAAGAAGTCCACCCATCAAAGGTTTAGGGTAGCTCTGTGTAGCCGAAGTTAACGTGTTTTTTTCTTTTCAACTAAAATGCACCAAGCTCTTTTCAATTACTTCATTTTTGCACTTACTGGTTTTATCGCGCCACACGCGTACCTGCAGCAACCTCTTGCCTGCATTTTTCGCCTATCCTTACTGCAGCAAACTCGCTGCCGCCCAACAAGTTAGCACACTAATTCGCTGCACATTTAGGTATGTACTTCGCATTTTAAGTCAGTTTTTGCTACTTTCACTGAGTTTTTAATAAAATATTTCCGAGCACGCCGCAACTAGCGCATATTTGCATTCGAAATTGAACTAACTAAGCATAATTTTTAATTTTCCCACACAATTTTTCATTTCCCTTTTTGCWCGTTTCGCCTTTACCGGCCATTCGTTCGTTGGTTGAGGGCTTTCTGCGTGCGGCAGCAGCAGAAGAAAACTGAATATTCAATTTATTCAATTAAGTATGGAAAACAATATATCCACCAYGGCAATGAATGTAATGTATTTCGGTGTATGGCTGCGCTGCGTTTTCATGCGTTCGTGTGCGCGTGYTTATGCGCGTGGTTAACTAACCGGAATCATTTGGTTAATGTGAAGTTATGTCTGTCATAATTACAAACATTTATACTATGTGCATGCGTGTGTGGTTAGTAGGTAARTTAGGTAACGGGATTTACTAGCGCTCTTTGTTTAAATATCAGATTATCATAATGTTTACATTTTGATGAGCTTAGCATGGAAACTGTGTGCGTATTCATTGTAATAAGCTATTGCTTTTTGCTTTGTGCCGTTGCACAAGGAATTAACTATCAACTTAATTYATATACKGGGTTTYCCAMTARGGATGATATGATTTCTAAGGTTGGTTGTTTCGGCCATTTTTATTGCGKCATGATCTGAAACTCTCGAAATATGCTTAACTAGATTCCAGCATAGAAAAATTCATCACGTCATCTGGCTKTCACTCATAATYCACGTCCTGCTRTATGGTRCAACGGCATGAACGATGACAAYATCTGATGAGTCKACGTTCGAAGTTTTCGAGAGAAAAGTTCTGCGAAAGATTTATGGCCGTTTGATCACGACGAATATCGCATTAGATGGAACGATGAGCTGTATGAGATATACGACGACATTGATRCAGTTCAGCGAAGGAGGAAGAGGAAGACCTCTACTCCGTTGGAAGATCTAGGTGAAGAAGGACCTGGCTTTGCTTGGAATCTCCAATTGGGACCACCTTGCGAAACGAAGAAACGACTGGCGCGCTGTTGTTAACTCGGCTATAACCGCGGCATCGGTTTCTACGGCAGTAAAGAAGATGCAGTAGATCTGCCTGTCTCCGGATCGAAAAGCCACCAASCAGATCGAGCATTTCGTGKTAGACGAACGACACACCTCCAGTGTTTTAGACGTGCTTACGCTCTGAGATCCGAACTTTCGCTCAGACCACTGTCTGTTGCACCCGCCTCTGTGCAGCAAAAAACACACATCCACAAACACAAGGAACGTTCGACGTCGAGAAGCTGCAATCACAACAAACAGCCGAATGATTTTCCACTGGATTTGTACTCCTGCTTTCTCGTCGGCAACTGGAATAAAAACGTTGTCAATAATTAAGATTGTCTCAAAGCGGATTTTGAAAAMGGAATYAGGTTTGCATCCGTAAAAARTTTTTCTCACTCCAGAACTGAAGCYATTGAATCACCGTAAAYGACGAGAGTTTGCTGATTTTACCTTAAAACAACTTGAAAACGATATTTTTAAGAAAATCGTYTTCTMCGATGAGGCTCACTTTCACCTGMACTGTGCGGTAAGTAAACAACACTCGAAATAAAGCTAGTGACACCCCGTTACTGTCAATGGTTAGCGGTATAGATCGATGATATCCAACCTTTTATGGTCGCAGTTGAAAGAAGYTGATCTTGACAACATCTGGTTCCAACGAGACGGTGATGCATGTCACACAATACGTGCAACAACCGAATTTTTGTGAGAAAAACTTAGAGATTCGATTGTTTCAAGAAATTGTAACAATAAATGGACTCCAAGAAGTTGTGAGTCAAACCAAGTAACCAAAAGAAGTAGTCTATCCTTTGTGATGATTTGAAGTCATTGGTCTTTAGCAATAAACCAGAATCTCTCTTCAAGCTTTATAAGTAAATATTGAATGTGCTGTTCATGACATAGGAATTGATTTAGGGGATAGAGTAGTCGTTGAGATGACTCACCTAACAGGGATCTCAAAGTGTTCGTGGCACAGACTGTTTTTGCTAATGTGAGTAACCCTATATGTGGATCGTTACAGAATATAACAATTGTATCGATAATAATTTACAAAGCTCATGCCAAAGTGTAATGTTGCAAGCAACTTTTGCTCACCACCAGAAAGAAATTTATAAARGAAGCGAGTGCATTTTAAGTATAAACAACAATAACCACAACATTTATGCTATGCTATGCTCTCTTGTGTGTAGTGATAAGCGTTAAAGTGAACTTGTTGGCACATTTTTTATGTCGATTTGATAAGTTTTTTATTTTTGCTTTTTTAGACTGATCACGGAAGTGCCTTGCACAATCAGCATCAGGCGGTTTCGTCGCTGTAGAAACGCTMTCCTGCCGCAAGCGCCACGAAAGCATCTGCCGCAATGAGTAAGCGTTTAGTKGTTGAGTTGGTGGCAATAAACGTTAGAGCGTCACCGCATTAGACCACCCGCAAACATTGCTGTTTGTATTGACTTTTCAATTTCACAACGCAATTAAATTCAAATACGGACTTTGCACACGCTTTWAGAATTTTCCATTTGCCAAATCAAAATACAGAACAAAAAACTATTGAGGTTATTAGAAACCACACTAGTGYGAARCTAAAAAAAATTKTAYATTGCTTTCATATATCGATTAAAGATATCACAATAACGTCTTAAATCGACATCTTAAATGGTTTTTTAATTGAAGCCTTCCAAAGTGTAGTCGCTCGGCTGCAGCAGTTTCGCTTAGAAAACGTTTTTCTTAGAAACGTTTTGGTTTGTTGGCATAGATCATAAACTTGACGTAGTTCCTCAAGAAATAGTCTAACGGCGCTAAATCAGACGAGGCGGCCGATTGGCTGGGCAATTTCCTGAGATAACAYTTTCACCAAACTTAATGATGCCGCCGGCCCATAAACCACACCGAACCGTAATTTTTTGGAATGCAGTATTGACTCATGGAGTACGTGTGGATTGCTGCCTGATCAATAATGAATATTGTGCTTATTAACGAAGCCATTCAGCCAGAAATGAGCCGCATCGCTGAAGATGACTATTCAATGAAAATCCGGAGCATTTTCAAGTTGTTGCCCAATTCGCGAATATACGATGATTCTGCTGGTCAAGCGGCTTTAGTTCTCGCGTCAATTTGAACTTGTAAGGATGTRGGCCAAGAACTTTTCGCGAAAGTTCGCCACAACGAAATCACAGGGATGTTGAGAACGACGTGTGAGATACTGATTTGGGTCTTTCTCAATTGATGGGCTAGCGGCAGCAATATTCTTGAGACTACGGGCACTTCTTAATCACGCTGGCGCGAGAACATTTTTTGCAGTGCCTATGGATTAAAATTTTTCCACTCAACGCTCAATTGTTGATCTGACAAGACGATTATGATGACCAAAAATTARGCGTAGCGCTTTTAAAGTTGAGTCCAGTAACTCCGAATATAGGTAGTAATTTTTAAAAATTTCGGCACTTTGGGTCGTATAACTTTCCACCATGAAATGGCAAGCCCTACTGAAGAGAAATCTGAAAAGAACGGTAAAAATATGGCGTCGTTTGCTGTCCCTATCGGTCTAAAAAAAACTACCAAGCTCTAATAATTTTCAAAGCGATGACAGTTAGATTTGATAAGACTGTTTTAGGTTTCCAAGAGCTCGACTTCTTTAAGAACACAACAAAAAAATTGGGGGTTGTCAAAGCAAAAGTTTAGAAAATTATAATCGCTAATATTGAACCAATAATAAATTCTAGTAGATTTTAGCATTTTTTCTCTTTATATTCCTTTCGGTTGAACCACAACGGTCAACTTCATATAATCTTTCAAAGTACGAGTCGAACGGTATGAGGCTTTTCAATTGTACAGTTATCGATTTGGACAATGCCCTAGTTGATTTTCAACAAGTTCAGACCTTTCAGCACTAAACAAAAGTAAAAGCTTGTTACTGATAACAGAAAAGTATTTTCTATAAACTATATATCCCATTCCGACACCCATTGATCCAAAAATTGTTATTTCCGTGCATCGTTCGACATTTGTTTTGCAGAAGAAAAAACCAAGATGATTACACAACGTTCCAGAGAAAAACAAATGCGTCAGGCGATACATCAACAAAGAGGACACAAAAGTCAGCAACAATGGAAATCATGCAGCAAATTTCACATTTGCATAGGGACAACACCGAGAAAATATATGTGTGGTATMAAAGCCTTCGTTCTCAGGTATAACTAGGTACACAGGTGTTCCAGTTTGTCCTTTGGCAYTAATGCGTTCGAACAATAAAACTGTAGAGATTAGAGATCTAGAGTCAARCGTGGACTTTGGCGGCCAATGCCTGCATGTGTGTGCGTAGAAAAGAAAACAAAGCAAGTCATTTCGCATCACCTGTCGGCATGCTGACTTAGAGCTAACGGAATGAGCAAGCGCTGCAACAAAATTGGTTTTACGGTCAAATGGTTCAGCCAAGTCAGTTCAGTTGGACAACAACAAGAATAGCCAGGTCACTTAGAAACRTTCTCGACTGCGCCATGTGTGCCGGCGTGTATGTGTGCGTGCGTCAGTGAGTTGGCTGGAAAATCCGTTTGTTGGCAACGTCAGCAACAGTGCAACTCGGTCATTTGTGCAGATGCATATCCTGCAGAGCGTTCGCCTCCATTCACGATTAGTCTGCCACAGGTGCATGACAGCTGCAGCGACAGCGGTAGCGATGAATCGCTCAAAYGACAATCCATGCAATCCATTCGTCATCAATCGAAGCCGTCGCAACCGACGAAGTCAACGCATTGGACGTTGCCTGCTGGATGTGGTCGACCCGTTCCAGTCGTACCTGCATTTGCCAAACAAAGTCATTTAGCCGTTGGCCAGTCCAACCTGCGCTCTCTCATAGCTACTAGGCTGCTGTCAATTGCGACGTTCAACTACAAACGTGCACCTTTAGGTCATTTGCTTGTGATGCCCAGAATTACTCACTTTGTTTGCGTGAAAAACGAAGCACACACTAACCGTTGTTGGCCAGTACTAATTTCTGCACTAATTTACTAGCCTTTACATTACCTCTGCCTCGCTTTCAGTACCTTACTATAGATGTGTATAAGAGACAGGTACTAATTTCTGCACTAATTTACTAGCCTTTACATTACCTCTGCCTCGCTTTCAGTACCTTACTATGCACGTATGTTGCCTTGCAGTTCTTCACCCCACACATATATGAACTTGCTCACACACACATAAGCTGTGTACGTCACGCCGTCCCTTCACAGTTTAATCGCAAAATCTTGCGGAWAATATTTTGCCGGCATCACAACGACAAAGGACGAAAATAGCAGTGAATTTATGCGCACAATTGCAGGTCATACGCACAAACATGCAAGATATATGTAGCATGCCACATGCATATAAAAGAAAACTCACCAGCCGAAGCAAAAGCAGCGGATGCATTATAAGCTGTTGCTAAACCCCTTAGCCTTGGCGACGCACACAATCTGAGCGGAGCGAACAAGTACTGCCTTGGGAGAGAGTGAAGAAAAGACACACGTGCACTTGCAATAGCTCCGYTGCGTTTGTGCAAAACCCCAAAGCTTACTGGCATACCACCGAAGGCTGCAACTTGCCGTAAATCGTGTCAGAGGCATTGGGTCAACTTTTGAGCAGCCTTCTCTGCGCCATAAGCTACGCTGAACAGTTTTCTTCAAAAAATTTACAAAACCCTCTTCGGGCTAGATATATTATCACACTACTATGAACAAAAAATAGTAAGACTTGGTTCATAATTTTCTTACTGTGTATCGCATTCCTTTTTTTGACTTCGGCTTCGGCTCACCATTGTCAAGATATTCGGCTGATACATAGTTCAAAGAGTAATCGTCAGGCATAATGCGACACTGTTTTCCGAAAAATGTAGTGACTTTGGAACTAATAGTGCTTTCGCATTTGTTAGACTCAAAAGATCTTTGAAAAGGGTTTTGTGTGATCCTTCTGATAATCCAACGATGACTATGTCGTTTCTAAAGCAGCAATTCCTTTATTTTATCGACGGGTTGATCATCAGTCAATGTTGGTGGTCGTGCTGGACATGGTTCGTGCTCAACGCGTTCTCGACCCTTTTTGAATAATTTGTACCAATCATAAACACTTGCTCGCGAAAAACAAYTATCAYCAAAGATCTTTCCCAAYATTCTGAACGTTWAGGCACCAGAGTGAACCGACAGAGGTCTTSCGAACTACATACTTGCGCTTAGAAAAGTCAATCGCCCTGCAATTGAAGATGTTCTRACTGAACACTGTCTAATRGGTGCGRCTAAATATTTTGACACACGGTTTTTGGTTAAAGCACCTTGCCACTTTCTCCGCTATTGCCTTTATCTCGGTAGACACACATTTGGTGAACCTAGCTAAGTTCTTGGGATTGGTATTAAGCTTCGTCGAGAATCCAGTCATGCACTTTTTTTCTGAGTAAAACAAAGAAATCTATCGAATATCTGCCGAAATGAGATCCATTGATTTTGGATCGACCCTATGACTTAAACTAATCTAACTTATATACATATACGTAAATCGCAGAGTCTACCTCATGGCGCAGTTTTTTTTCCTGCGGTACGACCTTACACATTGTAAGCGTATTAATATCCTCTCTGTATTCCAAGACTCACGCCCTTTTATTTGTTGACCTGTGCATGCAATCTCACATTCTTCCGTCAATGTCACATTGCTGCATGCAACGTTTTAAATTTCAGCAACATTGTATATTTCAGTACACTTTCAAAATCTCTCCCGCTGAGCGCAAGTATTGGTGCATCGCTTCTTTCGTCATTTGTCCTTGCCGTTCGAATTGTCCTCCTGCTGTTTAAGTAAATGTATAGTATATGTATAGGTAACCGGTTAAATTCACGAAGTTTCGAAGTTTTTTAAGCGTGTTTGCGTTCCGAAGACCCGAAGGCATTAAGTCGTTGGTCAAATCTAGAAATATCACCGTCAGCCTTAAGGTGCTGAAAATACGGAAACTCGTGCGGCGTTTCCATTTCGTTCAGTTCCCCCCGTTTTTTAATATTAARGCGCACATCTTAAATCTCGAGATCTTATGCTTTTATAATTTATAACTATATTTTACYTCCCGYTACCAAAAACTMTACAAAAATCATGCTCACTTCCACTTATGGCACTAAACCACATATTTTTTAAGAAAGCTTGTCCACCATCATTTCTCGAAAATGTCACCAATATGCACAAACTTTTGGCATTACTCAGGTATATGGTACKCTTATTATATAAAGGGGGTTCCATTTCGAAGTTTCCTACTTTTTTTAAGAAACAAAAAAAAACAGAAATTTCAAATTTAATGGGGAAATTCTGAAGAACATTTTTTGGCCTTAATTTTTTTGAGGATTATTTCTTTCAAATGTTGCCGCGGCTACGACTCTGATGGTTCATCATTTGTGTCTAATTTTCGATGCCTGATTCAAGCTTTTCGATTGGTAACTGGCGAAGTTGACACGAGTGAAGTTTTGCTCCACKGCCCAAATCGAAGCGGGATTGTCCACAGAGACTTAGACTTACTTACATATCGCCGCAGGAAAAATTTAAAGTGAAAATTAACGGCTCACCGCAGTGTTCTCTCAAAAAATCCCTTAATTGATGCAATGTGTAGCAAATGGCGCCGTTGTGGTGAAACCAATTGTCCCCGAGATCACCAGCTTCAGTTTAAGGCATCAAATAGTCGGTTATCATGGCGCGATAACGGTCGCCATTGACGGTTACGTTCACACCAGCATAATATTTGAATAAATATGGACCGATGATTACACCGGCCTATAAACCACACCTGGACGAAATGTCAGTTCTTGAATTCCTTCCGGTTGGTCTTGGTTTCAAACGCGGCACTTTTTTTTTTTTTGTCTACATAAACATTGAACCAGAAATAGGCCTCAACGCTGAACAAAATTTGGCTCGAAAAGTTGGATCTTCAGCGGTTTCAATTCTTGCACAAGCTGTATTTTGTACGCTTTCAATTGAAGATCTCAACATAAAATGCGCCCAGTCATTCCATACATCAGTCCGAGCTGCTGCGAACGGCGAGGCATCGACTCTGCAAGGTCTTCGTGTACACCCTTAGCAACAGCTGCTTTATTTTCCACACTGTGTGTAGACGTGATCTGTTCGGTCGAATATTATCCAATAGTGAATGCTGAGTCTCAGCATGGTGTGTGATGGTGTTGCAAATTGAACGTTAAATAGCCCGATGGTTTGACTATAAGTTGAGCGAAGCGGTCCAAACTGATTCTTTGCAGAACGTTAATTTTCGTAAAAAAGTTAAACGATTTGTAAATGTTGTTCAGGCGTACATCTTTGCATGATGAAATGACACACAATACTGAAGAAAAATATTATGACAGCTTGACATCACTGCCACGTGGCCTCTCAAATAAAAGACTATTAAAAAGAGTATCTCTACTTGCAACACCCCTTATATCTTTTTATTTGGCAACGTTCTTCGTTTAATCCTCCCATGATTTGCCTTTGGTTGAATGCGTGCGCTCCGACTCTATTATAAAAAGAAGTAACAAACTATCTTAAATAATGTCAGGTTTAAACCGTCTGTCCACTAACGGGCTATTTGATGAACACGCTTACAATCTGTGGTGCATAGACATGATAATTCGCTTTCCGTGGAGAAAATGCGGCAGTTAAGAGCGGTCAACGTCATTGTCAACGTTCGCGAATGACAACGCATTTATTTCTAAGCATTCAGCTAATCCGCTGGCAACGTCAATGATAAGTAGTATGTGTCAAACGTGCGATACGTTTTGAGCAGGAAGCAGCGCACAAAAACAACGGACAAAAGTAAAGCGTGGAAGAGCAAAAAAACGCCCCGGAAGTGAGGAGGGGCCGAGAGCAGTGAATAAATGCGTAAAATTGCCAGCTTTGTAATGTTACCAGCTTTGCATGTGGGCATCGCAACGCGCTGCAGTGCCATGCAGCATCGGTTGTCAAACATGACACGCGACGCCAGCGCGATAAAAACCGAAAAAGTAAAAAACAAAAAACGAAAAGAGCGAATTGGAAATTGGAGCATTGCATAGTGGATGGTAGGAGAAACAGCCTGCGAGTCGAGTTTTCGAAATTTKTTCGTGTTACGCGCATTTCACGTTTCATGTTGAGAACGAAAAAAAAACCGAAATGCATAAACGCAAAAGCAACTGTAAAAATCGCTCAAATTGCCTTCGGGTCAGAATACCAAAAAAGAATTTTCATTTTCAATGCGTCTACATGTATGTGCAGCACTGCTGCAACGCAGTAACAAGTTCACATACATGCATACGTCTATGACACAAGTAGCAAATAGAATTAAAATATTCAACTGGCGCAGTGCAAATTTGTCTAACACTCCCTTGGCGCTATTCGACCACATAAGCCTCTATTAATACTTTTCGATCCGTTTGCTTTCGATTGTCGTGCTTTCACTTTTAGGCTGCCACTTCCGCTTCCGCCCCTATGGCCAACAGAGCTACAAAATATAGGCGCACATTTTATATGTATATGACAATATCTCCACCAAAAAAAACTTTGCGTATGTGACATTAGGGTGTATGTAACTTCTAAAGTTGAATAAGATGATAAGAGCAAGAGATTGCTTACGTTGGGTTATTTTTTTCGAGACAAAAATTATTACTTCAGAATACGTTTGCAAAAAACAAACAACTTGGGAATTATAGACACCCTAATGTGACATACCTTCTTCCGAGGCTGTTGTTTAGGGGAGAATCTCCAATTGGCGCCTCATTGCGAAAAGTAGAAACGAGTGGCACCCTGTTGTTAACTCGGCTATAACCGCGTAAGCGTTGTCTCAGGCAAATAATTGTAGCAGACTGAACTCTGCTACGTTGTTCCTGTCGAAACCTCACTTCCGGACTACAACTACTAAGCCATACATCTTCATACATATTCGTTGAGTCCTAAGCTCTTACAGTATTTCACCAAATTTGCTCTCAGCATTGTGGAATCAGCCGCTTATCCGCTGATTGCAAATGCATGGCTGCAAAGGTTGTTATCAAACTCCAAGAAGTCGCACATAATGACATATAGAGACCCAGAAATGGACTCTAGGAAATTATCTCCACCTTAGAGTGCCTTCCTGATAACGTGAACCTCCCTAGCGGTACATGCCTCTGAGGGATATGTGGGTGTGACGGAGTCGCAGGAGTAGAGCTCTCCATCATCTCTAGTTCCAAACTGCCAGACCAATGTATTATCCGTGCCGCGCGAAAGTTCTGCAAGCGTTGGTCAGCAACCATCTTGTGGAGCTACGACAGCCCTCTGGCCCAGAGTGAAACATAAAAACTACATGAAGCTAAKAGCTCTTACGTCATGAGGCTAAAGATTTTGGATGTCGTAACTTATTACAGTTGCAGGGAGACAGCCGAGTTGGCAACATCAAGTTAGTTTCTCCTGTACTGCCCAGATTTCGGCAGAGTAAAGTTAAAGCATCTTGGTTGTCATATTTTTTACGAAACCAGCGTCATGGCTAAATATTACTCAGCTCAACTTTTTCGTTTAGTTAATTTCTTCTCATTCGTTATGTAATCAACTTCACATCAACTAAAACCAATTCACAAACCAATAAGCATCCCAAGATCTAAATTTTCTGCGAAGAATACCAGAAACACAGACTCAGGAAAAATCTGAAATCTGGGTTATCCACAACAAACCCAACGTCTCGAATGTACGCATTACTCATTAGGTCGTTAGGGTTATTGTCCCAAMCTTCTTTCCACCTACACCTGACCCTCTTATTTAGAATTCTCCTACTCCCTAGATATCGCACCCTCCGCTCATCATCATCGGAAATCCAGTCGTTCCGAGTAAAATCTTACGGCTGGAGTTCAATATCAAAACACGGATTAAAATTCAAAAAAAACCCAAACGAGMCTTATACGAAGTCTGACTTTTTATYATTCRYCATAYCTTACACCTACAGAATTTATATGTATGCCTTTTCACAGTCGAAATGCGAAAATTCCACTGATAATTGTCGAAACTGCTGTTGATGAAATATTCAAACCTCAGTCCGCCGAAGGAATGATTGTCGGGATTAGATAGACCGCAATACCAAAGCAAAACAGCTAAATTAAGCAACAAAAGAGTTAAATAAACTGCAAACAAAGCAAAAGCGAACAGAAAAAAAATATAAAACAGAAGACAAAAACCCGTTAAGCCGTTGCCATTAACACCAGACAAGAGAGCAAATAAAAAGAAAAGCGCCAAAGCGCTTGCTACTGCCTGCCCAACGGAAAATATTTTATGGGCTCAGTCAAAGCATTTGACTTTTTGGCCCGCCAAATCAAAGCGAACGCCCGCCAAAATCAACCMTCAAGAGGCCGATTTTTATGGCTATTTAAATGGCTGGACCGCGCTATGAGGCAATTATTGTCTGCTACAAGTGTGGTSAACTTCACGCCCACAAACGCCCAGAACACAACGCCAGTGTGTCCAGCATGTCCTTTTTAATGAACGCATACGCGGATTAATGCCACAAAAATGTTTTATGGGCAGTCATGCGTGCGCGGTGGAGCTGAACAACCATGCTGAGCCATGACAAGCAGCGCGCGGCAGTGGTGTTGGCCATTTAGTATACGTTTGCCTCTACGACTGTCATCGCTTCTGCCCATCCCAGTTGTTATTTGCTTACAGCTTGCCGATTACCAACAAACTGGACGCGCATATTCAACAATGGATCTGGGAGGGTGTTGTGGCATAGGGTCGCAACCGCTCAAACAAAATATAAAAGAAATCATAAATGTTCACTTTTTTTTTATGTCATTTGTAATTTAAAACACCGCCGCTGCCGGTTTCTGCTTTTACACCAACCGGTTCCCTGCTTGTAAGCACAAATGTTTCAGCATTTTGTGCGTATTTTATCGGCTTGTTTGTGTAATTTTTATGAGCTCCACTTCCAGCGGAAATATTATTCGAAAAATACGTGCCCGCACACAGTTAGGCTACGCCATTGCGTTGAAGGATGCGTCAGCGGCGGCGGCGGCGGCAGGCCGTGCCCATGACAGGAAGGAATTAAAATCTCAGCTGACTAAATTCATTCCGGTCGATGTGGTTAATTTTGTATGTTATAAAAGCACTTGCGTAATGCTGATTATGGCCTCTCATGTGGTTTTCGTGATTGCTTTTATTGCAATTAAACACACATGCAGCAAAGCGCTGTGGCACGCAGTGCCCGAACGAATTGTGTGGCCATAATTTAACAAGCAAATATATTATTATTTTCAATTTACGATTCAAACTCACGCAAATGCTCCAATTTGACCTTTTCGCCTGCTTTTTGGGTTATATAAATATTTATATTTGAATTCATTAAAATTCAGGGTTTCCTCAGTATAAAAGTATTCATACGCTGAACATTCGAATTTTCAACCMTAGATGCAGCACTTCTCTTTCAAATCAAAATGAAATTTTTAAGCTTTTAGAATTGTAATTGTCATTGCCAGAGTTCTTTTAGTGAGATATGCTTTCACCTCGATAGTAGAGCTGTTATACAAGCATTGTGCTGTTTGACAGGGAGCTCAAATTCAGTCAAGAAGTGCATAACCTCACTAGCTATAGCATCAAGCTACTTCCAAACTAAATTTGAGCAGGTGTTCCTCATTCTACGTGCACTCGGTCGCTGGATCTATGCGCCTCGAACGAGCTCAGTAAGCCTTAATCAGCAACAGGCAATTGTGTATTTGCAGAACTTTCAGCTCAAGGCTTGTACGCAAAAAGTCCATAGATCTAGTAGCTCTTAACGCAGCATTGTTCCATTCGAACTCAMGCGGTAAGGCTAAAGATTTTGGAAGACGCAAACTATCAAATTTGAAATGATGAAGATGAGTTGGGAAGATCTAGACATTTGCTTCTTTATTGATCACCTTTCGCCAGACCAAGGTTGTAGCCGCTTTCTTTCTGCGAATCCAGGGAATTTTTTGGAGTATGTAATTCATATAAACACAATGTCAGCCTGGAAATCCAACGCAGAATAACTCTTGCCAACAGCTACTACTCTGGACTGAGTAGGCAATTGGGAAGTTAAGTTCTTTCTCGACAAACAAAAACCAAACTCTATATGTCATTCATAATTCCCGTCCTGCTATATGGTGCAGAGGCATGGACGATGACAGCATCTGATTAGTTCCCAATTTACTACTCTTCTCGAAACACTGCTTACTTGCTCTAGTACGAAACTACTGCAACATTACAAAGCACTGAACTGATGATGCCATTTGGCCGACCAAAAACACTATACACATACACATACTATATAGCTGCAAAGATTCTGTCGGTTCAGGCGAAACAGGTAAAAGTTGACTCCGTGCAGCTGAAGTGGCCGGCCACTTGAATTAATTCAAACCAATTTAGGCAGCGCCACGACACTGAGTGTTAGACGACGACATCATAAGTGGTTGATTGCCATCAACGACGCGCCAACTCTTTAAAGTTACACCCTTCTCAGATGTATGTAACATGGCGGTGGCCGGCCACGCACTCCAAACTATGGTATTTTGTATGACAATCAAGTGCCTATGGCTGCCGCTCACCTCTTCGTGATAAGTCTAATTTGCCTTTGCGAGTTGAATGCACGCCCACGCTATTGGCCTGGTAAGCCGAGCACGACRTCGACGTCCACACAAGACTACTTGTGCAAGTTCTACAAAATTTGTACGTAAACTTTCTTCAACTCACTTACACTTTAAATGGTTTTGGAAATTTGTCTGCTACGTTTGTGGTTGGTGCCTGCTGCCATCGATGCAGATAAGCTGCCATTAAACCCGTAGCCATCATGCTGTTTGTTTTTGAAGACGTGTATTTGGATGAGCGTGTTCGTGTGATTAAAACGCAATATTAACAGTGTAGTCACGAACTTTGGTRGAGAAGTTGAGCACCTATTGTTCAAAGAAGTTTAAATCTATTTTGTCAAACTYTTGACCAAGCAAATAATACGCAATTAGAAGTTGTAGCTTAATGAAATTTCTCGCTTCACAYAGCGTTTTGTTATTTCTCTCTTCGTTCTGCTTAGAATTGAGATGGCTATTGCATTCCSATAAATGTTATATTTAAATTATATCAAATCGTGGAGTTAAGTTTGACCACTTTAACTTATTGAGCTTAGTTGACCTTGWCGAAAGGTCCAACGTAAAAATATCCAACAAAACTCCCACAAAGGTGCTCAGTTAGAGGAAATCGTTGTTAGAGTTTTTTACCAAAATCAGAGAAGGTGTTTGTAGAGCTCTCTACAACCAGTATGGTTTTAGTTCCCAAACCCTTAAATGAAATCTTTGTTAAGACCATATCGCTTGTAACACCAAAATTAAACGAACTGACTCCGCGGCGGGTCTCAAACCAAGCGCACAACCGTGGATAGAGATGRTTTGCCTTACCACTTTAGCTCGCCTTTAAGCTAATGTTTTTTGGCTACCCAGAGGATACTTGGGCTAATACCGGAAATCMTGAGCTGCTTGAGCCATATGTAAACGAATCGTTTCTGGTCACTCCTGAGTGAATGGCGATCAGAGAATTTTCCTCATTAGCGTGTCCTCTACATATGGCTCCATTCAACATACTTCAACTAGTCGCTCAGTTTTTGAGATATCGCTCTAAAATTTTGCGTACATTCTTTTCTCCGCAAAGAGCTGCTTATTTTGCGTAATCGCCGATATCGAAGCATTATAGCGTATAGCTGCCTTGCAAACTGAAAGATCGGATACGAGTGCTGGTATGGAAAACTTTTTTCACTGATATGATATCTTCATGAAATTTARTAYGGGTTGTTATKTAAGTTAGTGCTACAATATGCGAAGAAATTGTCMAGATAGGAATACTRTAACATATAATTGTCATACAAACTGTGTGATGGGAATCCAGTGCTTGTAAGGAAACATTTTTTGTTTGACGAAATATCTTCACGAACTTTGGCACGAATTATTGCCTAAAGAAATGGTGCAACCTTCATCGAAATTATTCAGATCGGATTACTATAGCATATAGCTGCCATACAAACTGAACAATTGGTATCAAGTGCTTGTGTGGAAAACTTTTACCAAATATTTTCACAAAATTAGCCATGAGTTATTATGGAAGACAACGCTGCAATATCCTACGAAATATTTCAGATCGAGACCCTATAGCAGCCATGCAAACTACCAATCAAAATTCTTGTATGAAACCTTTCTTAATTGGAAAGTTAACATTTTTTTTATTATTTTTAAATATATTTCAACTTTCAATATTTCGATTATTTCTCTATTATATTATCTTCACCTTCCTTGCTTATTTTAATTATTATCGTTTCATTACTTTTCCTCTTCCCAAAGAAATTCCAAATACCCAGCAGCAGAACAGCATTCTATATAAATGATATCATAATCACAACTTAATATTCCCATATCCATATACATATATATTAACAATAACCATGCCACTAAGTAATGTGATTACAATTGCTCCAAGTAGGACTTCTGCTGGAACTTATGTCAGCATTTTGTTAAACGATAATGGCAAATGTTCACAGTTTCATTGTTGAAATGTAAATACAGCAAAGACAACAACCAAATAGCACCATAAGGCAAATTGGCCGACGCAATTGAGCGGAAACAACAATAAGGATGCAATGCCTAGACGACTTACGCTGGAAGATTTCCAACTTGCCAAACAGCAGATTTGCAGTGATGAATGTTGAGCGTTGGCAATACAGAAGCGGCTGCAGCTCCACCAACGAACAACATAAGCCGAAACCAATCAGCCAGTTCCAGTGACTTTGCTATCAATCAATCACAYAATTTCAACGTCTTAGGCCTGTTTATGMACWCACACRCATACATTCATACATAGTTAAGCCTGTTTATAGGAGCACAAATATACCATGTTATACACGCTGATGTGTCAGAAACCCGGCGATTTTTTGCCGACGACGTTCAAAGTTGTTGCTGCCGTCATTTGCAACACTAGCAATTAGACTTTCTTGCAGACATGCAATATAGAGCACAGTAAGTTGTACATATTAAATTGTGTGATTATAGCGTACATAAACAATTCAACAAATTCATCGTCTATAATCTGTCTCTTATACACATCTAGATGTGTATAAGAGACAGAAATTGTGTGATTATAGCGTACATAAACAATTCAACAAATTCATCGTCTATAATTGTCGGCTAATTGTGTATTTGCAATTAAAAGCAGCAATTAAGCTGTATCGATATACCATATACATATTATGTTTGAAAACACGCCACACGTCGACGTTTATTGATGATAATCTAGGTGAATGCAAATATTTAAAATAAATATCCCATTTATTGTATTTAATACGAGTAAAATATTAAAGATTTACAATTTTTCTACAGATTATTATATAATTTTACTTAACGCTAATGGCTATGCCCATTCGCAGTGCAAACTTAAAATAACAATATTATTATTATTTGAAATCAATCAAAGGAGATTATAAGCATATGAGCAGGTATGCCGTTAGAGCAAATGWATGTWAGGAATATATAAGCCGGCGATTTTMGCTTATTGTTAAAACAATGAGGCCAACCGAATCTTACTTTGATCATCAATAAATTAAGKTGGTTTATGTTAGGCTAAGTGCTTTTCTATTTGTAAATATAAAACTACGGTGTTGTCATTTTTAATTACAGTCAGCCGGAAGGTAWAATATATTTATATTAGGTATATGGCGGCTAACCACATCTCGTATTGATTCGATTCTATCCAGGTTCTGGTACAAGGATATGTCTTCCGTGAATTTCAATTCTAGAACTCAGAGGTTCCGAGAAGTTGTCATTCAACACCATTTAAACACTTTKTACGGGCTTACTGGAGTCATAGTTCTTTAGCAATATATCAGACCCTCTTCAAGCTTTAGAAGTCAATATTGAACGTGCTATTCATGACATTGGACTTGATTAACTGGAAAAAGTACTCTCAAATTGTTTTCTGCAAAAATAGTCGTTTAGTCCATTATATTCAGAACTTAATTGTAAGAATTGTACTTTACATTAAATAAAAAACATTTAAATTTCCTTAACAATTAGTGTATTTTTGTTGGAAAGAAAACATAACATTCTTATTGGAAAACTCTTTATATGGTGGCTAAGAGAGGAATTGATCTGATTTTACAGGGCATGTGGAAATCACAAAATTATTCTTCCCGAGTTTTAATACTAGAACTGCTAGATTCACCAATATATTTGGGAAGAAGTCAGCCAAACCCAGATATTTTGTATCTCTGGATTTTTGACAATTTTTAACCCGATTTCTATACAATTTTTGCACATAAACTCAAAAATGTTGAAATCAAAGAATGAGAAGGAGTTTAGAAATGTGTTATATGGAAATAGGCATGGTTGTGATCTGAATTTGCTTATTTTTACATTGTATGAAGGAAGCGGTTAAATAACCAAATTTAGTTTAAAACCCTCCAGTATCCTGAGATATACGTATTCACTTAAAGGTGGACGGTGCCACAACTATCATTCACCTTTTCCACCTACTTTATCTCTTTAAACGACTGAAACGGAGCGGCAATTTCAGTTTGGGGAACAAGAAAAAAACACGCGGAGCCAAATTTGGTGAATACGTTGTTGATTGATCGTTTTCATTGCGTTTTTGGCTTTAAATACAGTCACAAGCGTAATCTTTTTGGAAAAAATTTTGATTTATCGGAACGAGTCGTGCAAGAACGCGTTTTATACCCAAAATATACACCAAAATCATTCGAATGGGCTCGAAAGAGATATCAAGCTCTCTTGTCACATCTCTAACAYATGTCTGACGATTTTCAAGCACCATATGCTTCACTTACTAATATTTTCATCAGTTGAAAAGGTCGAAGGTCGTCCAGAACGGGTCATGTCTTCAACGATTTCTTGATCGTCTTTGAAGGATTTGTACCACTCGTAGRCTTGTGTTTTTGTTAAAACTGAATCCACATAACACAACAAAACCGYAAAGACTGTCTTACGCAATTAAGAAGCGACACAACCTGCAACCGAACATTAAAATTAAAAGCGACATTGTAACAGCAATCAACRGATCGTGAAAGTTTTGACGGAGTATAGCGTRTTACATAAAAACACCTRCTCCATAAASGAAAAGTCGAAGGTTAAGTGCTAARARAATAYCGAACTATAAAAGAGTTGACGCAAAGAAAGAGTAAATGCAGAAACMAATATTCTGATACGATATAAAGGGTTAACCATTTCGAAATTTCCCTACCTGTTTTTTTAAGAAAAAACAAAACAAAAATGTAAAGCCGCTCGTTTCTTGTCATTCGAAAGAATATTCTTTGTCATTTATTTTTTGAAGATTATCTCTTTCAGATGTTGAGTCGCATTTTCGAYGGCTCATTCAAGTATTTCGACAAGTAACAGGTAAACGACATGATTAGTGTTTTGCTGCAAGTCCTAAATTGAAGCGGAATTGTCCGCTCTACTCTTAGACACAAGACWAGAAAAAGTTTGATAGCGTAATATCACACGATCTTGGTAGCCAATCGACCGGCCCACGTGAAATTATATTATCACCAAAGTGTTCTCTCAATAATTGTTGCGATGTTTGGGAAGTGGCATCGCCTTGTTGAAACCAAATGTCGCCGAGATCACAAGCTTCAATTTCAAGCATTAAATGGTCGGTTAACCTGGTGCGATAATGGTCGCCATTGACGGTTACGTTCTCCAACCGATGATTCCACCTTACAACAAATTACACCAAACTTATTATTATAATTTTTTTTTTTTTTTTT
>NW_017535686.1:321253-324670 GCF_001853355.1 Bactrocera latifrons | reverse complement strand
AGTCCTAAATTGAAGCGGAATTGTCCGCTCTACTCTTAGACACAAGACAAGAAAAAGTTTGATAGCGTAATATCACACGATCTTGGTAGCCAATCTTGGTAGTATTCTCTCAAAGTGGCACCGTCTTGTTGAAACCAAATGTCGCCGAAATCACAAGCTTCAATTTCAAGCATCAAATGGTCGGTTAACCTGGTGCGATAATGGTCGCCATTGACGGTTACGTTCTCCAACCGATGATTCCACCGGACCACAAATTACACCAAACTGATTATTATAATTTTTTTTTTTTTTTTTTTTTTTTTTTTTTATTTTTTTTTTTTTTTTTTTTTTTTGTTCTACGAAATGGCAGCTCTTGAATCCCTTCAGCTCGCTCTTCGTCTCAATTGCCTCAATTTTCCTTGTTTTTATACCCATTGTACCAGAAATGGGCCAAATCGCTGAAAAAAATTTGGCTCCAAAACGTCGGACCTGCTTGGAGCTTTTCACGAGCCCACAGAGCGTAACGATGTCGGTCGGCTACAATTCTTGCAAAAGCTGTATTTTGTACGTTTTCAATTTAAGATCTCGACGTAAAATGCGCCTAGTCGTTCCTTATGTCAGTCCGAGTTGCTGCGAGCTCTCCACGTTCTTCGAGTTCACCCTCAGCTGCTATTATATATGTATCATCACTGCGTGTTCGACGTGGTCTACTCAGTCATATATTATCCAATCATAAATGCTGGGTCTCAAGAAGGTGGAATGTTGCGAATAATACGCTCAGTAGGCCGATTATGTTGACCATAAGATGAACGAAGAGCACAAAACACATTTTTTACAGAACATGATAATAATAATCGTAATAACGTTGAACGATTTGTAAGCATTTTTTAGGCGTAAGTCTTTCCATGCTGAAATRCCATACAATACTGAACAAAAAGAACATAACACGACCGAGGCGTAATCTGTCAAGAAAGACATTGGAAAAAGTGTATCTACTTGGATCACCCGTTAGAATCAAACTTATTGCAATTAATTGTAATTATGCGTAAACATTCTTAATTAAAAGTTGTCGTTGCAAATATAAAAGTCAGTGCACCACAATGTCCAGTCAACCGTCATTATTTCTAGGTATATGACAAATCATAGGTCATGTTACATTGCAAGACAATGAATTGTCACCTAAATTATGTCAACTTATAAGAAATTCGAGTATAATTATATTTGTATGTGAGTAAATGACTTCCTTTGCYACACATTCTCCACAAATAATCCCCTTAAGCCGTGATTAAATTGCTTGGATGCGACTGCTCATATTGGTTACTTTTCTTAAAGTCTGCACCAATTATCTTTAGGAATTGAGACACGAAACTTTATGTCTCCGTTAGTTTGAACCATTGCGTTGCTTGATTGTAAGTTTTACGGCCGAAGCCTGTCTGCTAGAGACGACTCTGCAAACTTCTCACAAAGTATACAATATTGTTGTTGCAGATTGTGATGAAAACGCCATTGATGGAGTTGCTATACTAGCTGCAAGCTACAATAATTATATGTATGTGTCTGTGCGAGATTAAGCACGTTAATYGAATTTGTATCGACGCTGCTGGTTCTACATCTCATTCCTACGAAAGTTCGCAACTTAATACGGTGCACATACATATTAATGAAGCTCATCGTSTCCTGCTCTTATTGGAATTCTATTCATACCAGCAGCTTCGCACTAACAAAGAATCGCCATTCGAAGGTAGTGATATTGTAACATTACGGCAAAATTATTAAGCTCTGCAAAACTTTTGCCTGACAAAACAACTAAACTTTTAGCTGCACCGGTTGATGGTGTTTCATTCCGTTACTGACACTTTTACAATGTGCTTCTCAGTACAGTTTGTAACTGTGATGATGGTGGATCAGGCACAGTTGCATTAAGGTACAAAGTTTCTGAAAAACTGAAAGAAGTTTGTACTCACTAAAAATTAGTCGACTTAAAGATCCGCTAATGTAACTCTAAGCGGTTTTTACTTAATGAGTAGTAATTAAATAAGTTAWATGTAGCAAAAGAAATTATTGTACATTTATCAAGGAAATAATTTTGTATGAGTCTATTTTTTACTGTTATTGTAAATCAGCTTTTCAAGTAGCGAAGAACTATATTATTTCCCAGCTATAAACATAATTGAAGAACCTTGACAGCCATTCTTTCATTATCGTCTTCCCCTCCTTTCACGTCACTTGCTCCACGGCATGCTTATTCATGTTGACACGTGTCCTGCTAAAGTCTCTGTAATGCCTGCCTAATGAACGCATCAATGCCAAATACCACCAAAATATACTGAGACAATACAAACATTCAATAATGTTATRTATGCTTTATAATAAAGCAACATTGGAAACTTTCGAAAAGCCAAAAGCAAATCAATTGAATTAGTTGCCTGTGGAGAGACAGAGAAGAAAGACGATGAGAAATCGAGCTGGGCATTGTAACGCCAACAATCGTGTGGACCGCATGTCACACTCGATTTAAGCCATTATTAACTGTGCCCGAACGCAGTTGACAGCTGTGACCGGAATATAATTGACAACTTTAGCTTGATGGACGGACAAATGAGTTTGGTAAACCTACCAGCCTACTGCTGTAGCCCGGAGTAGAGTCAGCGTCATAGCAGAAAGCCAGTAAAGATGCCAAATGTTTAGTCATTAATCGAGTGTCGCACGAAATTGTTCTGCCAATGGAGGTAAACAATTAAGTAGCCAAAGTTTGCCGAATATAGAATGCGTGTGTTCATGTATGTGTGTGTATCTGTTCAGGAAACTCAGATTGATATTACAGAGTATTGTATATACATATATTTATTACAAGTATATTGCCGCAAAGAATAAGCTAAATAAGAACCGAAAAATTATTATTTTTATCAAAGCTTCATTCGAAACTTTTCGTTTATATTGACCAACACATGCGCAACATTGCCAACCATTGTGGCGCGATTAAACTTTCCGATTAATTGCACTTTGAAATTAATTTGCTGATTTTCGCATTTATTTTTTACGCATCGGAGCTTTATTATTAAGGCATTTTAAGTCGGGATTTCAACGATAATTGATTGTCTCATTTTTGAATAAATTAAGGATAGCGTGATGTCCAATAAGGCGTAAAATTTCAAAGTATAATTACTTTTTATACAATGCATGATTATAAGTATTATCACAAGAAATCCCAAAGTGCAATTAATCAAAAAGTAGTTTAATAATGACTCGATCGAACATTTCGCCTAGTAACTGGCGWWTGAYAACTGTGATGTTTTGCTCTAAGGCCTRAATCGAAGMGGRATTGTCTGCATAGAATCTAGGTGTAATATCATACGCTCTTGTTGACCAATCGACGGACCCAAAATGTGAAATTATCTGATAACCGAAATGTTGTCTCAATAAGTTCTTTGATTGATG
>NW_017535686.1:309099-320858 GCF_001853355.1 Bactrocera latifrons | reverse complement strand
GGCGTCAGTTCTTGCACAAACTGTATTTTTTATGCTTTCATTTTATGTGCTCAACATAAAAAGTTGCTCCAAGTGCAGTCAGGTCCTTCACCACCTGATCTCTTCAACAGAGTGAAGGTCTTCTCCTACCTCTGCTTCCACCGGCGCATACTGAAGCGAATACCTTGATAGCTGAAGTGTTCTCTTACATCCTATGTTTCGTTGTGTCACGATGCTAAGCGCTGGTGACTCGGTATGTTTTTAATTATTTTCTAAAGTTGCTTTGCTTGAAAGCAAAATACACAAGATGGTTATAATCCCAAAGTTGGTATTTCGACAGTTTTCAAGATAGCTTAAGAGCTTCGATGCGGCTTTTTCCGTTAAGTTCTAATGACTTTAGGTAAATGTGTGCATATATATACACATATATATGTTGTATATATTCATCTTTTTCTTCAAACCAACATCGTTCTGCTTTCTCTCCCTGTGTACGGTGGTGTGAGTAAGGCGACAGAAAATATCTACAATAACAACATTCACCTCAACGCACTGTGTACTCACTTTATTATCCGTTTTATGGCTTTTATTGTGCTTCGATCGCATTTACTTATTTACGCTCCTTTTCATATTTCCTTTATACCAGTGCGACACAATATTAAAAGCAATTAATCATATTATGAACGCCATTAAAATGTTAAGGCTGCTGGGCGAGCTTGTGGGCGTGGATGTGGACACAGAGCGTCGGCAAGGCAGAAGACACTGCGACACGGCCGCAGAATTATGATTTTTATTAATATGAGAAAAATGCAGACCTGCCTCATTGCGGCGAGAGCAGCCGACAGACACAGCATTCTGGGATGGAACGCTATAAGCCGAATCAGACGGGACTGACGCTGCGATAAGCATGGAAAGGTGGCGATTCAAATTAAAATTTAATATACAACAAACACTCTTAATAATGATTAACTTTTGTGAATAAAGGCGTAAACATAAATTTATATCTGCCACTCAGCTTTCAATGTAATTTATGCTTATCAAGACGTCTTAAATGAGCAACGACGAATAATTCAACAACRTGCCATATAAATTTCTTTATCTCATTTGTTTGAGAAGTATGGGTGCATGCAATTTTCATACGAAATATATTTCGAAAATTAATAAATGCAGTTGCTTGTCTCAAAAGCTACCAGCGCAATATGTTATGAACCAGCAGTACTTTGGACTTATTTCAGTGTCTTAATAATTCCACAATTTTGGCAGGGTATTTTGTAAAATAATCCAAACATAGTTAGACTGAATCCGGAGAATATGTCAGAGCATTTAAGCCTACCTAACTATTKTATAATAAATTTAAACATCATTCACCTTCAAACTCTCACAAATCGCACAAACTACAAAACTGCTGACTTAATCAGAAGCCTCAAAGGACTTGTTTTTAGTTTTATTGTTACTTCAAACATACACCTGTTTTTCATAAATTTCATGCAGAGCAGTTAAATATCAAACAACTTTATACACGCGCATTATGTTGTGGCAAAGCTTATTAGTTTTGTTCCGCCATAGCAATTGGAAGTATCGCGGCGATTGAATCGGTTATACAAGTTTGAAAAGAGTCATTCSATTGATTTTCTCGCAAAGAATTCTTTTGACTACTCCTTAACGCACCACAAATTAGAGCTCTACCACGGCTACTAATTGCTGCCGAAAATCGTTTACTTCAGCTGTCTTCGATTCGCCATTTCTGTACTCGCTTGCATTCTCCTGTCAAAGAAAAAGCTGTAAGAAAGATATACCGTTGAATTCGTGGAATACCTTGAAGACATACAGGAACTGCCAGAATCATGTGTAAAAGACACGAAGTAAAATAGCATACTTTTTTCTCACACGGTTTCGCAAGGAGGTCTGTAAAACGGTTATTGGCCTAATGACAGCTCACAAACTACTGGCATCACATAAGAGCCGGATGGGTATAAAAAACGGGGATACGGGGATGCGTCTTACAGGAAGTAGGCATGAAAGAGAACTCGTCATAGAGATCTAGGAGTTTTACAGTTCAAGAGACTGGATGAAGTAACAGAATAAGATAATTCTGAAAGATAAGCTCTTAAAATTCGCAAAACGCGTTAACGTCCTGCATGACCAGAAGGTCTCCGTTCCCAAGRTCTACGAAAACCGGAACGGACCMGGAGTTTTATCCGGSCAAGGACTGTCAACTCGGCAGAATTCTGCCGTTACARCAACAACAACAACCARAAGGTCTATATATRKCATAACAGCCGTAYAACCTAACCTAAGTTAACACTTTTTGATGTGAAAGTATCTCATATTCGGATGCGCCCGAATTTATGCCTTCCTCATTTGCGATTCATTCAATTTGCATACACAGGTGACTGTATTGTGATAGTTTAAATTTTTCAAATATCTTCACTTTTATCTGTCATGGTTTGTCTCAAAAGCATTGTAGGCTTTAAATTTGAGATTTTATTTAAATAAATCACACACAGACAGTCCTATAGATTTAAGCTACGTGTAAGCCTAGTACTTCCAGCACTTCATGCTACCACAACTACCAGCAATTGTTTGCTTAATATCCGCAATCCTTTTCGTATTTATTTTTCTCATTTGAACTTCGTCGAACATCGCAAATTTAATTTGGCTCAGTTTACAGAAACGAGCGACACGAATATTTGCTGTTACTGAGCATGCATGCATGGATTAAACATATAAACTAGAATTATTTACATACATATATATATGATATATACTGTATGTGTTGTATATGCTAGATGTGTATAAGAGACAGTAACGAATATTTGCTGTTACTGAGCATGCATGCATGGATTAAACATATAAACTAGAATTATTTACATACATATATATATGATATATACTGTATGTGTTGTATATGTGTATGTATATATGAATATGTGTGGACTCAGGTATTTACAGTTGACCACAAGAAATAGCTACGGAAACCACAGTATGTCAGTTAAATATTTAGCATTCATTAATTCAAGAACACACACACATACTTACATGTGTATGGCTTTCAGAATGCCGAATAAATAAGACCGTGTAAAGAAACTGCAAATGCAATGCAAATACATAAGCCTGCATTGACGAGAGACAATGGAATTTATGAAAAAATTAAAAATGAGAGCATATTATATTAAGCCAAGCATTTAAAGCCTTCCGAAAATATGGACCAAGGCTCAAAGGCTCAATTTATTTATGCAGAAAATCACCAAGMTACAAAACGTTGGCAAAACTTATAAAAAACAACAAGTATATTCCTTGTATTCGTAGGTATAGTTATAGCCAACGAGCATTTCTTTGAGATCTGAGAACAGGAAATAGTAGCTGGAGGCCAGATCTAGAAAAAAGTAGTAGATGTAGATGCAGATTAAGTGTCTAAATCAAGGATTTCTGCCATCACTAACAAGTGGCACGGTGAAGTGATTTGCAGCTATTTCTTTTCCTTCAAATGAGTCCGTTTTTCGGCGATTTTGTCCTTCAAACAATCCAATAATACTATGTAATAGACGCTGTTGTTGTGCCTTCATTTGCAAAGCAGGCAATAAAAATTATCAAATGCGCACCCAATTTCAGATTCTATGCGAAGCCAGGTCCTTCTCCATMTGATCTTTCCGACGGAGTGGTGGTCTTCCGCTTCCTCTGCTTTCCTTAGCGTATACTGCATCGTATACTTTCAGAGCTGGAGTGTTTCGTTGCATACGGACAACTTGACCTAGTCAGCGTAGTCGCTGTCTTTTAATTCGCTGAACTATGTCAATGTCATCGTATATCTCATAGAGTTCATCGTTCACAATGAGCAAGAGACCATAAATCTTCCGCAGAATTCGTAATGTCGACTTGACTCCATCATATGTAGAAGTTTACGCCAGTGAGAAAAGTTCTCTGATCCAAATTCACTCTGGAGTAGCCAGTAACTATGCATTTACATATAGCTCAAGACTTCTAACCAAACAACATCCGTTTGAAGGCGAGTGAAAGGGAGAAGGCGAACCATTCCTACCCAGGGTTGTGAACCCGCCACGTAAGAAACGCTCGTAATTAAAAGTACACAACAGTCTCGGAAGTGACCTTCTAGTTCATAAAATTTACCGATATTCAAAATGAAAATAGTAATAGTAAACCAATAATGCCGGTTTTTCGATGCATTGCATTTTGGCCTCGGCACTTTGGATCTCCATTGAGTGACTTAARGAACAGTAAGATTTCCTCCAAAAGCGTAGCTCTTAGCAAAGCCAWTCTCTCTGCGATTGGAAGTGTTCTGACTGGACCCAGTGCTGCTAAATATTCTGTCTGATCTTGTGAATGGAGGAAGGTGAGGTGGAATCATGTGGCATGAAATAACTCAGTATACACACCTTTGGCGAACTCACCGAATTGCATGAGATTGATATTAACTGCCATAATAAATGTGTGGCCTAAGACCTAACCTAAACTAAACTTCTTTTAAAAACTATCGCCGCWCATCCGGCCAGACAGTTCCGACAACTTGCAGAATTTCGACTGGGCCGTAAACACRAACTTGCCACGTATTGATAACACAAATACATACACACACAATACTTTAAACATTTGAGACAAGTCGACATAGGTGTCATTAATTTGCATTTTCTTTTCTTTGCTACAAGCGACAATAAAGACACTTGTCTTGTGCGCAAGTAGAGCTTAACCAGCGTGTCTTTTAGGTCGAACCGCAAGAAGTAACTGCATTTATTTAGACACTCTTCATTTAATTATGAAGTTGTTTCCTCACACTTTTACAGGCTGCAGTATTCCTCCCCACCACTGACAGTTGCTTTCATTTGTACATAGAGACCGATCTCTCTCTCTTGTGACAGTGTGAAAGTCGCAACACGAACAAATATTGTACGCCCAAAATGGCGCAGCGCTGGGACGAACGCCTGCGGACACAACACACTCCAATTCAATTAATCACATGGACACACATGTCGGACCCATAAGCGCCGAAACAACCGGCAAGCGAGGTGCTTGCGAGAGGCCGTACGGGCCGCCAGTCAACGAKCATACAAATATTTCTGGTTAATGTAATTTTTCATTTTCAATTTTAAAATCTTAATTGCAGGATGTGGTGCCGTCGTTGCTGCGCCGTACGAATTCCAGGCAGGCTACGGTGTGCCTGTGGACAACAGACTGCCAGAGTGGGAGATGGGCGTGCGAGAGAATATTTCAACGTTCGTAAAGCTTGAGCGCTTGTCTCATGTTTTTGCACATTTCAGCACAGCTCCGAGTTTAAGTGAATTTCCGGCGCCAAAGTGTGTGTGCGTGTCTGTGTGTGTGTGTGTGTGTGTGTGTGAGTTTGTCTTCATGAATTGTTGTGTCAGACATCTTGGTGTTGAAAGTGTATCTAAGCTTGGCCGTTGCTGCCGTATCTCCGTGCGTGTTGTTGGTTTATTTTTGTTGTGCRTCTGTATGTGTGCGATTACGAAATCATCATTTATCACATTATGTCACTGCRTTAGCCGTAGGGTGACGAAGATGAAGCTGCTCGATGAAAATCCACCAAAAACACACTACAAGCAACTGAAGCCAGACTCATTCAGCTTCAGCCAACTTTGAAGCAATAGAAAGAAGTATTTCCATTTTCGTGTTGTCGTGCCGATTGCTGTTGCACGTAAATGTTGCTGCCAGCATCAGCTGTTAACAGTCATGTGCGAGAGGAGAGTGCGTGGCTGGCGGGGCATCAACTGCTGACATCYGAAGCGAAAAAGCGTGACAAATCTACGTTCGAAAACTATTTCTGTATTTCTATTTACACTCGCTATACTGTGGCGGAGGTCCGGAGTGATGAARCAAAATCACCGTTAATATTTTTCTTACTGAATGATGACGAATTTYACACACAAGAGAGTAAGACAATATTTAAGGCAAAACTCTTTAAGTTACCAACCATATTTTTATAATTTTCGCTATTAGTCGGGCAGCATCAGGAAGAGATTCAAATTTGTGTCAATACGTAAATTGCTGATTTAAATGAATCGATAATTATTAGAAAATACCACCAGGCCCGTAGCTGTCTCTTATACACATCTTGCTGATTTAAATGAATCGATAATTATTAGAAAATACCACCAGGCCCGTAGCACTTCATATTTCTTACCGGCTGTCTCATTTTYTATAAGAGAGCTGAACATTTTCCAGAAACTTTAAAAACTAAAAGATTAAATGCTCATGTTCCCCAGAATCACTTCCAACCAGGTCTRGCAGCCTCACTGACCGTACACAACACACGAATATTGTTCAGTTGTTGATAATTTATGTTGCTGTCAAGCAAGTTGTTGCCGCTGTTTGTCGTTACTTTACACTTTACAGCTCACCATGTTTGTACTTGTTATTTTATTATTAAAGTACGCACCGTGGTACAAAAAGTTGCAATTAGCAAACTAAAAAACCACACAGATTGATCAATATATCTTTAAATATAAAAATTACGTATCACATTGTTTGYTCGCGATGGACTCCTAAACTGCTGAACCGTTTTTAAGAAAATTCAGCAGACTGTGTTCAGTTCGAAGCAACTTAGAAGATAGGATGACCCATAACATTTCGAACCCCGGTAACATCAATGATGTTGAGCAAACATTTCAGCTGGACGGRATGTCATCACAACAGTCGGTTTTGCGAAACATTGCCTACACAATGTCACTTCTCCGCAACGCCAAACGTGCGTTAGCAAACAACATTGACATCGTGGTGGACCGTTGCCACTGTCTGAAGGTAATCGCTACTATTTAACAGCAATCGACCGTTTCACCCGGTGACCACATGCTTTTCCAATTCCATACAGCATCGCCTCCAACAGCAGCTAAGGTATTAGTCAGCGGCTGGATATCGCTATTTGGAATCCCCATCGACATAAGAAAAGATCTAGGGCGCCAATTTGAAYGTACACTTTTTCAACATTTTTTCAAATGTATCGGTGCCAAACACCTACGAACTACGCCCAACCAACGGTATCGTCGAACGTTRGCAACGAACCCTCAAGTCAGCCATACTTTGTCACGACATGGAATATTGCACAAATCGATTATTAGAGCATCACCGGCCGAGTTAGTTCTTGGGACGACGCTACGCTTGCCATCCGAATTTTTCATCGATTTTCCTACACCAGGTCATGAGACTGAAGTTGTTGCTTAATTGCTTTTATTGATATTCGTGTCAACAAGATTTTGCCGTGGATGATATATTCTGGAAAGAGAAGAAGGAGTAGAAAACATTTTATACCTCATTTTAAGGCTGAGAAATTCGTCATTTTTTTTTTTTTTTTTTTTTTTTTTTTTGTACATTTACAATAAAAGTAGTAATTTTGTTGCTCAGCACAACACACAGTGCTGAACCAAGTACATAATGCATGCTTCTGTTCCTTAGTAATCACCAATTCAGCACAAACTGAGCGGTGAAAAATAAAACACACATCGCCAGAATGCTGGTCACCGACATGTTGACGCAATCTGCTGCAACAAGCCATCAAAAGCACATGCACGCACTCACGCGCATAAACGTGCAACAACATTTAACGGGCTCGTATCAAAAAATCTACATGTACACATCTCAATATAAATGCATGTGTGCTCGTGGCGCCGCAACTCAAGTTTGAAGGAAAGAGTTGAAAGGGTAAAATAAATTTCTGCAAAAATGTGTACTAGTTCTTTTGTAATCTAAGCTAGACCAGTTCAAAATTTACTCGAAATGAACGGTGTTAACACGATGACCTATTATACTTTGTATGTGCCTAATTTTCTAAGCAAAATAGACAGGCGCGCAATATCACTACAAGTGCACCAGCTTCAAATTGGTGGACTTACACCTGAAATTTACGCCACTGCTGTGAGTAATGCTTTCCATTGTTGTTGGTGCTGGCATACAGCATGTTTCTGTCGCTTCTATCAGTGTCCTTACTGCCACTAACCATTAGTGTATGTTGTTATTGCAGTTTTCCAATTATGAAGCCCTTCGATTGCGCAGCTTAAATATTTTCATAGCTTGTATTGCCTTTTGATGCCACGTCGCACTCAGCGTTGACGCAGCATGCCTCTGTTACTGCTGACATTGTCATCACTCGCCGTTGCAGTACTCAACGAAGCGTCGCCGTTAGCGCAATTCAATGAGACCTGCATTCATATGGCCGTCTCTTCAGATGCTTTGTCTGCCTTGTCAATCGGACGACAAATTTGACATCTTAACAGGAGACTATGGACGCTGATTGACAACAAGCGAGCGCAGCGCTTCCTTGTAACAATCACGAACACAAAGAAATATAAAATTCTAAAAAGGCGCACACTTCCTTACGATTCTTGATGATGCTATGGAAGTACTCAAAATGAAATTACAATTTACTGAGCCAAAATATGGGAAATTTTAAACTTGCTTGCTAGCATGTCGGCAAAGTAATATGGGTGAGAGACGGAAAATTATGTGGCCACAAAAACTCATTCGATATCAGTGATGGGAGAACCTCTAACTTATAAAGTTAAAAAAAAAAATTACATACGTTTAATATTATYTTTCAAGCTTTCAAAACAAGCGCAAATTCTGTCGAAACTGTGTAGCCGATGCTCTCAAGCTGTAATAGGAGTGAGTTAGGGTACTAAACTCCTAAAATTAATGCCTGGAAATCTATTTCCTTAACCCCAGCTAATTRTGAGATGTGATCAAAGTAAGAAAGGCAACACTGCATAGTTTACGTGACCTATTTTTGGCGCATATATCGATATTAACCATAATTTAATGTGCTTTTCAGATTTTTACACCCTATTTTTATACCCTAAGTTAGCTACCAAGTTTGTAACAACGAATGATCAACGTGACGAGCTGTATAGATCAGTCCGTCTGTTTGTGCATACGCGAARGATTTCGATCTGAARTTTTGCTCATGYCCTTTTCTCCCCAAGAAGCTGATCATTTATCGCAACCGCCGATAACGGACCACTGTAGCATATAGTATATGACATATMAACTGAACGATCGAAATTAAGTGCTTGTATGGAACGCTTCTCTATTTGAAAAGTGAAGATATCTCACGAAATTCGTTATGGATAGTAATCGCGTGCAGTAATAATATATCCAGAGAATAGCTGAAGTGAACGTGTGATTGTATGGAAAAATTCAAACTATTATAGCATATAGCTGGCATACAAACTGAACGATCGAAATKAAGTGCTTGYAGGGAAAACTTCGCTATTTAAGGAGATATCTTCAGGAAATTTGGTGTGGATAATACTCGAGAGTAAAAATACAATCTACGAAGAATTTGTTCAGATTAAATTATTATAGCATATAGTTGTCATATAAACTGAACGATCTGCATTAAGTGCTTGTACGGAACACCTCTCCATTATAACTTATAGTATAGCTGGCATGCAAATGGACCAATCAAAGTTCTTTGGCACTTGTGAAGGGTATTATAGCTCTGTTGCAGTCAAAGTCTACGATTTTGTTATTCTATTTTTTCAACGCATATAGCACGATGTTAAATATTAATTTTAAATAATGAAACAATAAAATTTACCTAACCGCAAATAACCTCTGGCTAAAATGGAATTGAAAACAATTTGAATTATGCAAATGTGATTATAATAAATTCYGTTTTATATACATTAGCAATTAAGATAAATGATAATCATGCCATATAATAGCACACATATAGCTAAAATATTGATTATAACACCCTTTGCCAAATGAATTAATTACTAGGTTATGCAAGTAAGGCTTGTAAACACACATAAATATGTGTTTATTTGTCGCTGTTAAGAGTAACGAAAATATAAATYATGCATTTCATATAGAAATACAATGTTGTGCGCAGTTGTTAGTGCTTGCCCTCCCGCACACGCATACGCCCAACATGGCGTATACGTAACGAAGCGTGAACGCTTAATTTATAGCAATTTTCCTAAATGCATCAATGAGAATTAAATTTATTGTAGGCATTGATTAAGTGGCCAGCAATGAAGCATAGAAATAAAATATTCATTCCAAGATAAAATTKTTGTTGTTTTCCGGTGTTTTAGTGCTCAGGCTGAGAGCATTTGGGTAGCCACAAAGCTTTCGTTGGCGTAATAAATTCTTGATTTTTGCCACAATATGAAACTGCACTTACACATTGGAGCAARGGCAAGGCAATAGCACACCCAGCTACCAGAAGTGGAGATTGCCGAGTATGAAATCAACCATTCATGCCACTGCAGCATGCAACATCAACACAATGTATGCCAGACACTCAATAGCAAATCGCTTTGGGSCAAATACAGCAATGCGAACCGCAACAACACTATGCCACCGGGACTTCCAGAGCATGCAAGGTGGCATACAACCAAGATAAAGTGAGAAAATGTGAAAGTGTGAAATTGCATTGCGTTGCGTGCCTCATAATGTGTTACCAAAGTAAAATGCAGSCAACACACTTTTGTGTCCTGTTGCATGTTGCAGGTTGTTTGCGTTTGTTGTGCAACAGAGTGCCGCAAATCCTGTCACCTGCCTAAGGTGTKTGCATCTAAAGCGGAAAACTTATAGGCTTGCACACAAATACATCCAGGCATTGCACCTCAGCGACAAATATACTATGTATGTAAAGCTGGTCACGCAGGTCAAATGGATTTTCAGGGCAAATTGCTGACCGAGCTCGTGTGTGCGTGTGCGTGTGCACTTGTAATGCAGTCATGCTGCCACATATTCGTACTTGTTAATACGCATTCTATGCTGCAAAGTTCGTAAATCACGGAAGCTTGCAAATCGGCGACAGCTGCCGGTACGCAGGTGTGTCTCAGCATGAGTGCGTTAAGAGTTCGTTCGCCAACAGTAGGTCATAAGAACTACAGTTGGAGAACGGAGGATATGATTCTACAATGCACGTAATAATTTCACTGGKGAAATTCGAAAGACCTGTCATGAAAAACATCAAGTTAGACCGGCMTGTGGCATCACGTGACATCGCCCAAAAGAGGGCACCAAACCATTTTAAACCATCTGCAGAAGGTTGGATACACAAAAAARCTTGAGGTTTGGGTGCCGCATGATTTCACACAAAAAAACCKTSTGGKKCGAATCAACGCCTGCGATATGCTGCTGAAACACCAAACAACGCCAGACCACACACTTCGTTGATGACTCGTCAGAAGCTACGGGAGCTCGGATGAGCGGTTTTATCGCATCCACCATATAGCCTGGACATAGCGCCAAGTGATTACCACCTGTYCCTGTCCAYGGCGAACGCCCTTGTTGGTGTAAAGTTGARCTCAAAAGATGCTTGTGCAAAGTGGYTGTCCGAGTTCTTCGCACATAAGGAGTGTGGCTGGTATTATGAAGTTGCCAACGATATAGATAGAGATTATGGGACAAACCGGCACATATTTAATCTAAATCCGATCACTGTAACACTTTTTATAAAGCATTAAATAAAAAACAAAAAAGCRAAAGAGAGTTATTTGACAACCTTATTTAAGGAATGACTATTTATAGGCGAAACCAACGACCAGACGCTCTTCCAACCTGTGGGTATATATAGTTCCTCTCTATATCTCTCTCTATATATAGCTTGTGAGTTACTTTGAGAGATTTTGAGGAGTTGAGTAGTCAACTGTTATTTGAAAGCTGAAGTGAGATATATGCCACATATCAGAGCCTAAGTTCTTTTTGGATATATTTTTGCTTCTTGTGTATGACGTGACCTTGAAAACAAGTGAGGGACCGTTTCTTAAGATGCTCATCTTCAAGGGATATTATACATACAT
>NW_017535686.1:296304-307484 GCF_001853355.1 Bactrocera latifrons | reverse complement strand
GTGACCTGGCGTTGTCATGATGGAAGACGATTCGGCCTCTGTTGATCAAAGATGGCCTCTTCTGCATGAGTGCTGCCTTCAAGCGGTCCAGTTGTTGGCAGTACAGGTCCGAATTGAGCGTTTGGCCATAGGGGAGCAGCTCATAGTGGATTATTCCCTGCCAATCCCACCAAACACACAGAATCCCACCAAACACACAGAAGAACCTTCCTGGCCGTCAATCCAGGCTTGGCCACCGTCTGGGCCGCTTCACCGCTTTTCGAACATGAGCGTTTGCGCCTTACGTTATCGCAAGTGACCCACTTTTCATCGCCAGTCACCATACGCTTCAAAAACGGGTCGATTCGGTTGCGATTCAGAAGCGATTCGCCGTCGATACGGTCAAAGATGTTTTTTTGCGTCAATTTGTGTGGCACCCATACATCGAGCTTCTTAGTGACTCCAAGCTTCTTCAAATGGTTTATAACGGTTTGATGACTCATGACCAGCTCTTGACTGATGCTACGGCTGCTACTATGCCGGTCTCTTTCGACCAATTCAGCGATTTTATCGCAATTTTCGACGACAGGCCTTCCGGAGCGTGGCGCATCTTCGACCATCTCTAAACCAGCACGAAAACGTTGAAACCATCGTTGTGCGGTGGAAATGGAAACTGTATCGGGTCCATAAACTGCACAAATTTTTTTGGCGGCTTGCGATGCATTTTTGCCTTTATCGTAGTAGTATTGTAAAATATGCCGTATTTTCTCTTTATTTTGCCCCATGTTTGCGACGCTGTAACTCACGAACGACTTAAAAGAAACGGCAATCAATCAAACACGTGTTAGCGCGTGAAATGAGCTTTCCAAAAAGGTATAGCATGACTCGATGCGACGAATAAAACTAGAACTACGCACTCGAGCGCCAACTAGCGAAAATACCGCAAGACTTTTTTGACAAACAATAATTATTATAATTTGCTACCAATTCTTACTATTTTTTGCCCACAGTAGTTATGAGAACGCACTTGCTTTAGCAACGAATATATGTTGGGTAACAAGATGAGCTTCTTCGCTTCTGGAAGCAGCAGCGYAATTGAAGCAGCGAGCTCATAAATTTGTCACTTCACGCCAACACATTGTTGCAATTTGTTGTGCAAACATTGAGAACATGAAAATGTATAACGCTAAACTATACAGCATCATAGTAGCAAAGTAAAAAACAACAACATGAACAAGGCTAACTTTAAGCGCGTCCAAAGGTTTCGTGCCGGATTGCATTGCAGYAGCGAGTCCACTGCTTTGCTGCCTACCGCTTGCGCTTCGTTCACGGCGGCTAAGCCATGATATTTCACACCATTGTTGTTGCAAARTAAATGCAAAATTGCCTTAGCATAAAATATTAATGATAAATAAAATCATACACACGCAACATGGCAACAAAGCGCGCCCTATGGAAAGCAAGTTGATGTGTACACATACATATTACATATATACATATATAATATAATATATGTATATACTTATGTATAGTTGTAGATAATCAAAATGAGCAGCGAACAATGTAATAATAAATAAATAAAAACCACAACCACCACTATAATATTGAGCGCAGAAAAGTCGACCTGCAGYGACTTCGGCAGGCTAACGCAGGGAGGCGCCGCTTGCGTATTTGTCCGACATACTAGCGCCAATGTGGTCGAAGGGCCTGCATAAAATTTAATCGCGCACAATTTGCGTTTAACCACAAATTGAATTTTCAATGCCCGCTTAACTCAAACACTTTGCAAAGTGTTGGGCGCGGGAATGACAAAACAAGCCTCACACCGCGTTCGAACTTAACTCGAAATAATTTTAAGAGTCATTTGGAAAGTCACCGGCYTGACATATAATTAGATGGCGCTACTAGAAGACGGTGAACACAGTGGACGCCGAAATGAGATTGTTACTGATGAAAATGATGGAAAAAAGTCCAAAAAACAATTTCGGATGACCGTAAAGTGAAGTTGTTCCAGATAACAAGTACGCCAAAGAAATCAACGAAACATGTCATCATATCATTCACGCATCTGTGCAAAGTGGGCGAGCTCACTTTTGTCCGTAAATGGTTTTGCTGTTTCACCAAGACATTACGTCGTGCCACAAGTCAATGAAAAGCAAACATCTATGAAATGAGCTTCGCATTGCCACCACATGCACCGTATGCTCCAAAACTGCYRACCAGCGACTRTTTCCTGATMTCAGATCTCAAAAGAATGCTCGAAGAATGGGAAGAAATTTTCGTCAAATAAAGAGATGACCGAAAAAGAAGMCTATTTTGAAGCAAATGACAAATTATACYACAAAAATGGTATCGRAAAGTTGCAGTGTAGCTTTACTCAAAATATTTACTCARTGTCCCACTCTTGAAGGCAACTATATTGAATAAAAAGCAAAGAATTTTTTCCATACAATGTGTTAAACTATGTTAAGCCGATGACTTTTCCATTGACCTGCTCAATTCGTATCTRCCATACAACTGTTGCAAAGCCTCACACCGTACCACTTCTGCATAAATATTTCCTTAAATAAGKATAATTTCGCGGAAAATAATAACGCTTACTTTATTTGTGTTTGTTTTGTTTTTTTTTTTTCGGGTAATTATAGGCATCGCCTGCACTGTGTAGCACCAGTCGCTGCTGTGCTAGTGTGTGTACCCACGAGATATATTACACTCATTTAAATATTATCGCTTATCCGTTCGTGTCATCGCCGCAAATGCGCGATTCATTTACATAAATTCTATTATTTAACGTGCGCATTTATTGTTACGTATACGACACGGTGACCTCAAATAAATACTGATTTGCAATGGGTTTCGCTGTCTGGCCCACTACCGTCGCATAATAYATACATATATATTTACTTGTYTGACTGTCTGACGCAYGCATGCACGCACACACTTACCTCTRCGTGTGTTTGTATGTATAACGGCATATTTATTTATCGATTTGCTGGCTGGCTTTTCTTTGTGTCTGCTGCTGCCTCTGCGTTTGTCTACCTGTTGACATATTGACAGCTTTATCGTGCAACAATTGTGGACGATACGAAAATTTGCTAAATTGTTGTTGCTTTCGTTTTTGTATATTTTCCGTGTCAACGCACGTTAACGAATTCGTGGTGTGATTTTTTTACAGATAATTCCTTTGTCAAGCGTGAATTCAGCGTAYGATTGTTGCGGCTCTTGAATTTTTATGAACTTCCTGGAGATAGTTTCTGTTAAGTGGTCATAGCTTGAAATAACAAAACAAGAGTTCAAAATAGTAAGTTAAGTTGGTGAGAGCCTGAAATTTTATTTGCCATCAAAGGCATAAATGTATACCCCAACCAACGAATTTCGTAATATTTCTTTGACAACAAAGCTCATCACTTTCACTTAAAGCAATCACAAACACATTTAGAAGCCTAGCGTACCTGCAACTAACGCCTCAACATAAATATTATATGAACATCATCGCTGACACAACATTCTCCACTACAAAAAAAAACAAAAACAAAAAAAGAAATTGTGCGCCGTCTGTCAGCTTACCCAACATAAAAGGCTCTGCGGCAAGTGCAGCACTCAAAATAGTTAACATCTGTGCGGCGCGCTACATGACGAGTCACACAGACACATACGCGTATATGCCACATTTATCCCAAGGATCGACAACTTAAAACGATTTCGGCATTTTCCTCACTCATCGCCGCTTTCACAGAGTTTGATTTTTTTTTTTTTTTTCGTTTTCATTTTTGCAACCTGCAAAGGTGAATGGTAGCCAAACGAAAGCAAACCGGCATTTTTTCGGCTGCTGCAACATTTTTATGCGACGCCGCTTGTAAATTCGCCATAAAAAATTACACTTCGTGGCAAAATGGGCGCACAATTGACGATGATGGAGTGCGACGTGAACGCCGACGCGGACTGCTACGTGACCCTGTCCCTGCCCCATGGCTGCAATGCGCGCAATGTGCGTCTCAACGCGGCTTGCGCGCTGGGAAGTGTTGAGGCGTAGTGAAGCGTATAAACGACTGAAAATACGTTTGAAATGCGAATGCGACAATCCCAAAATGGGGGTTTGACATTTTTGCTCACGGTTTTCACTGACTTTAAAACTGTACCGGATATGTACTTTAAATGTTTTTTTTTTTTTCGAATACTTTGACTATTTGTAATGCGTGTCGGTTGTGAAATGTTACAGAAACGTGACAAGAAAATGTCAATATTCTGTCTCATTACCGCTTCCCCAGCTCACAACGCCTACCCTGCTCTAACTGTAAGGTCATCAACACCTTATTTGTCCGTAGTGCAGCTAGGAATATTAATTCTCCTCGTTTTTCTTGACTGGCGCGAAAGGCGAAAGCAACCAAGCACAACACAATAGACATCCAGTGGCTTGCAAATTAATTGACTGCGAAATGTCGCCAAATTCCCAATGCCTATTTGGGTTCAGTTAAGCTTGTGTTGGAAACGAAAAGTCGGGCGTGGCGGGCAACTGTTGTAACTGCGCGTTTTTCTTACCACCACGTGTTGTTTTTTTTTTCGGATAGCAAAGTGAAATAGTATGTAAACTAATTGCGGTAGTAAACAAGCATATGAAAAGCAGAGAGATTACCCGGAAGAAGAAAAAATGTTGACTTCGGCTGCACTGAAACTATAACAGCCGTCAAAGTAAAAGAACTAGTTCGATCTATTTGTATCAGCTGAACCGAGAAGGCACAATCTTTTATAAAAGTGTTGAGCTGCTGGCGTACGTCGACACATCGACATCATTGGCCACAACAACCGCGCCGTTAGTTCTGCTTTCTTCAGGTTGGTCAAAGAAACGAAGCAAATGGGTCTGTCATCAAACAAACAGTCGTTGCATTCGCAACTTGGCTCTCACATCACTGTTGACAGTCATGACTTCGAAGTCGTAGATAATTTCCTCTATCTCGGAACCTGTATTACCACCAACAACARTGACATCTGATGAATGGACGTTACTAGTTTTCGAGAGAAAGATTCTGCGAAAGATGTATGGTCCTTCGCGTATTGGAAACGGCGAATACCGCATTCGATGGAACGATGAGCTGTACGAGTTACACTCCAACTCTTAAAGTATAAAGTATAGAAGACCTCCACTCTATTGGACAGACCCGAGGGGCCTGGCTGTACTTCCGTCAAATGCACAGCAGCTTGRGAAGAAAAGAACGTTAGCGCAATTTCAAATCGACATCTTAAAAACTGAAGGACGAGGTCCTGAATATACTAATAGGCGAACGGACTAACGGACGGTCTTGGCTAACTCGGCATGAGGCCAATCTGTTTATTTATCTTATTCTATTTGTTTTCCATATCAACCGATACGAACCTGTTTGAAGGGAATTACTGGACAACTTACCATCTAAAATCTCAAGACGAATTGAATCGATATCGATGGAATTAGTAGAGAAGATTCATAATAAACTCTGCAAGTGATGGTTGGCGTAAAGGTATGGTACCTGAGAGCAACACATTATATATGTACTTATGCACATGGCTCGAAAATGGAAGGCAGAGTTGATGTGGGCAAAAGCTGTTCAGAGCTAGGCATAAGGCAGCCATTTAAGCTGCTCAAGCAGAGATTTTTGTTATTGGAAAGGCCACGGAGCTAACGCTGCTACACACAGGTATTATCTATGCGTCGATCTATACAGGAGCTTGGCAAGAAATGTCGAAAGGCGATGGAATGATCCATCGGAGTTCAAATTGTAAAAGTCAAAAACATGACCGACCCCGGTATACCTCGGTTTTATCTATACCTCGATCTAGACAGAAGATTGGGAAGAAAGTTCGAAACGCGATGCAATGATTCACCGAAACTCGAAGCTATGTAATGCTTCTTACTGAGATTCGATAGAAGAAACTGTAGGAACAGGGGTTAGGATGATCACTGCTCACAATCTGGTGATGACACACGCTATATCATATTACATAGGTGTAGTATACACTTTTCAGCTTCAATTCTCAGATATAACCAATATATAACCGATGTATAATTCACTTTATAACCACAACTCAATTTTGTTTCAATATAAATGGTGGTTATATGTTTTCACTTCGAAAATGGAAGCTGATGGCTTAACCGCTAGTGCTATATATATTAATATTGTAATTGTAATTAATTTACTTTTTTTCAATTTTTATTAAAAAAAAAACATGTTTTTACTTCGCCTTTAAACTTATGAAAAGTGATATTAAGTTATTTTGCATTTTAGGTGGYGATATACTATATAAATGATCAGCATGCTGAGTTGAGTCGGTTTAGCCAAGTTCGTCTGTCTGTACATCTGTACATCCGTCAGTCTGTCTGTAAAACTGGTCACTCAGTTTTGGAGATATCAATCTGAAATTTTGCACACATATTTTTCCCTGAAAGAAACTGAATAATCGGAATAACGAGAAGTTTTTGATTTGATAAGATACCTTTACGAAATTTGCCGTGGATTATGGTTCAAAGCATAATCGCCGTAAAGAAATTGTTCTGATCGGACTGCTATGTATAACATTTAGCTGTCATACAAATTGATTGGCTAAAATCAAGTTCTACATTTGTTTTTGGTATTTTCGATGGGTATTATAGCATCGGTAAACCCTCATTCTTTTTCGTTTTTGTTTTTGTTTYTTCTTTGCTTTGGCAGGCAACACCAGTTGTACGCGTATGCAAGAAGTATAACAGACAAAGAGAGAAAATATAAACGCAAAATGGATATAAAACGAAAGTGAATGGAAATTCCTATTTTGGAATRTGAAAATTGGCAAACGGTTTAATTGAATTTTGAAGCGATTTTCAGAACAGCAACCGCACATGACCACCAGAGCACACATATATATTTAGCATGCCATGTTCAGAGTATTACTCACATACATGTGTATATATACGAGTGCATGCTAAAATCGAATTTAGCAGAATCACAGCTAATGTGGGAATTTTCAAGCARCCAGTGAAACGAGCATACCCAACAAAACTCAAGTATGCAATAATGAAAACACGACGGTATTTCTCCAATTTATTATTTATAGCGCTTTTTTGGAGATATTTATCTACTCACGTGTGCAGGTGTCAGTATGACGAAGCAAAAAATGTTCCACTCAAAACACGCMTGTTCGCTCAAGCGCAACAATAATATTGAATATGCTATTTTCAYGAAAAATCTCCGGCATGTCGTTAAAGAAAATAAATAAAATGAAATAAAACACAAAACACAGCGGCACCTAGCATATGTCAGGCGTTGGCGCTGCCGGGCTTGACGCTGCGTACTGAGCTGTACTCCGGTTGCCAGCAATTTTACACAACATTTCCGTTGCATTTTTTGTTAGCATACTTTACGGTGTTAATGTCGGATGAGAGCAATCATTTAGCTGTATTAATTTTTTATTACAAGCAAATATGCCTGTGTTCATGTAAATGTGCGTAAATCATTATTTTATGCATGTATATGTGTGTGTTTATACTATATACATATATACATACAGTATGTATATATTACATATTTATTTATAAAAATATTACACAACGCCTTTGGTGCTGTGTTTACCCTGTCTCTTATATCAATCTAGATGTGTATAAGAGATATTTATTTATAAAAATATTACACAACGCCTTTGGTGCTGTGTTTACCAACGCGTTGCGATCARCCACACGTTTATGCCAATATCGCGTTATAATATATGAATATGTAAATGTATAGCAAATAGAAATATATTATTTAAATTTTATGTTTGCCATTTAATATTAACGTAATTGTTGTGCACATAAGTTTATTTCAAAACTAGACAGGCTATGGCAACTTTCAGCGAATTGATAGCTGGCTAAGCAAAGCACTAAGTTAAATGAAATTCAGAGTGCGCCAGCTAAAGTAGACGCATGCTGTCCACGCCCGTCCAGTAATGTGCAGAATACGCTGAAAATTAAATATTGTTCGATAGACTGMAATGAGCAGAGTAGACAATAGTAACAAAGCAGCTGTACAAGCAAAGCAAGTCGCACAGCAACAACTAAATGAAATGCGAAAGAAAACAATGTAAAGCTAACGAGAAAAACATTAACTACGGCTGCACCRAAAMTATGATACCCCACTCAGTTGCATTTCTATTAGCATGAAAAGGTATGAAAAGATGTTTATCTATGGCGAATTTCGTGGAGATATCTCAACAAATGAAAAAGTTTCCCATACAATGACTTGATTTTGATCGGTCAGTTTGTATGGCAGCTATATGCTATAGTGATCCGATCTGAACAATTTCTTAGAATATTTAACCATTGCAAAAGCCAATAATCTGTGGAGGCAAATTTCGTGATGATTTCTCAGCAAATAAAAAAGTTTGCCATATAATGACTTGATTTTGATCGGTCAGATTTTTGGAAATCCATCGCTCAGCTATTCACGCCGCTCATTGATATAATATATTTATAATTTMTTTTGGATAATACAAACTTTGCGACAAACTTATTATACTCTGTTCCGGGTACAATAATGCAAAACCCAAAATGAACAAAAGTGGAAATAGCAATAAAAGGCGATTAATCAACAAAGTCAATGAAATCAAAATAAAGAAAAATGCAGCAAAGTGAAAGAATTGCATGGCATTGTAAGGAATGAATAAATGTCAGCRCAGTGTGTGAGCAAAGAGAAAAGTAAAGAAAACAAAGACGAAATCGAAACAAGAATGCGATAAAAAATACCGCAACACACATGAATGGCTCAAAGCCAATATAACATCACTGTATTGGTGTAGTCAACGCCAATAAAATCCGTTAAATAAATTCCAGCAAAAAAAAACAAAAAAGAAAACAGAGCGGGTTAAATGATCCATTCCATTGTCCAAGGAAATAAGAATGAATGAATGTTAAAATAGCTGGAACAACTGCAATAACAGTGCAGTCATGGTGGTAAAAGTGGCGCGAATGAGTTGGAAATATAAAATAGTAAAACAATTACAGCACAAAACAAATACAATAAAATGAAAGAATGTTGAAGTTGAAGCTTGAAGTTGACAAATTTACAAATAAGCATATATGTAAGCTTGGGCTATAATCTTTTATGCAGCTTAACTCACATATCACTCCATAGTAATGATGTAATGATTTTGTATTCAGTCTCTAAGGAAACATTTCCCAGAAATTGAAAACTTAACATTATCTATTATCGCCTTCAAAATATATAGGTTACTTTTAAGCYTATACAAGCATGCCAAAGCATAATTCAATTTTCAACACGCCCGGGTTGGCCTTCAGCGCCTTCCCCAAATTGCTTCTTTTTTTTTTTTGACTTTTAATGGCTGCAATAAACTCACGGTCCGCTCSTTGAAGTGGATGTTTCAGTTTCGAAAATGGCGACTTTGACGTGTTCTTTTTATATTTTGGCTGACTCTTCTAGCATCATTCCTTTAGAGGTCTGAGAACAGAAAATAGTAGCTGTGGGTCAGATCTTGAGAATGCGGTAGATGAGGAAGCAATACGCAGTCCAATTCATACGCGTTGAGTTGGAGTGTCCACTACCTCGAGCAACTTCACTTTACGGYCATTCAATTTATTTTGTGGACTTTTTGATTTAAATTTATTTTTATCCAGTTTTTTTACAACAACAAAAGTTGCTTCATTAAAATGATATAATTTACAAACTAWTGAWCCGGCAGCTGTCAAGACCGRGACTTTTCAGTYGACCTGTTATTAAAACATTAGCCAMAAGGCTAAWCCATAAGAGATATTAAAGATTTTATCGATGCTATCGGCATTACCAGAGGTGGTGACGCATTACTCGCTTTAGGCAAGTTTTCGATGTTTTTGTGWACTTCATTAGCTCCTTTGTGTCACTCAAAGACTTAKATCCCTAWTAAAGTATASTGMTGAAACARSATYTTCAACGATTTCGTAGCCATAATAACATTGGAAACACAAAATCCCAAGCAACTCGTTTTTACATTTTTGTTTCTTCATGGAAAAAGTCGTATCTTCGAAAACTTCATACTTAATTTCTAAAGAAAACAAAGACCAGCATCCCTTGTAACAATGCTGAACCGACACCAAAAGCCGATGAATTCGAAAAAACTTACATATATAGTATACCTTAAAAAGTGAAACGAGATCAAAACTGTTTTTTTAAGACTCACAACCTCTAACAGAGGTACAGAYGAACAACTTCGATTTGAGGCCACTACCAATACACAATCCCTTCGAACTTTTGACTATACTTGCATTAAYATGCCATTGTTGTACTTATTCAATGCGCATAGTCAACTGGAAACCCTAGAAAAGGGATTTTCACATTAACTATGCTGTTTAGGTGGTTTACAACACTAGCCTTTGTTTATGTCGCCAAACCATTGCAAGCATAAATGTGAACGTTATGATATACATACATCCTCTATATAAATTGATAACTGCACACAAGGCTATCGGTTGGCATTATAAATGGACAAAACCACTAAACACGTGTAAGTCAACAACTAAGAGCAACGAACCACCTGCCACTGCTGCAACGTACAGGTCGATGGCCAAAATGACGACTTAAGTCCATTTATGCATAACTATGTACGCAGCTCATGGATATACAAATATTTACCAGCATGCATCATTTGTATGTACGTACTATATGTATGTATGGGTATGTGAGTGCCGTACTCAACGGAGATCACGCAGGCGACTTCGTCAGGGGACGTGGTTATTTGACAAGGTGTAACACTGACATATGTCCATCCTAATAGGCAGCATAAAATTAACATTTCATTGACAATGACCGGCAGCCCAATTGAATGAATACAAACGTACAAGTGTGGACTTAACGGGGCATTAACCCAAATACATTTCTACTATGCGCATATGAAATGATGATGAAAATGTGTGGGGGTAAATATACGTAGGTCGGTGGTGTAATGACATTTATTACTCATAACTGTGACACGCACGCCCTAGAAGATCAGCACGCATTCATATGTGCTCTTACAACTGGCGGCTTTCAAAATTTAATGAGATGAAAAAGRTTGACAACGGAACTCCGTAACGGCAGCCATACACAGTCGTCAAAATGCAATTATAACTGCTCTCTCGTACGCCAGTCCCAAGGGTGGTCACTAGTTAGTGACAGTATCCGTAGTTGTCAGTCGTCATAAAACATTTAATTTGACGCTATCCCCCAGTAATTGCACACGATATATGCATA
>NW_017535686.1:293216-296120 GCF_001853355.1 Bactrocera latifrons | reverse complement strand
AGTCGTTATTAAAAACAAAACTTAAAACTTAAAAATACGTCAGCATTGCGGCAATTCAATCGAACAAACAATGCTGACAGCGCCTACCTACATACGAGTGCAAACAAACGCAGTCAAACCCTGCCCACATGCTCCACTTTCAGCAATAGCAACACCTCTCTGCGCGTGTAAAATAACATAGAGAGAGAGAGAGAGACAGAGAGTTTCGTTTACACAACTTATACTACCACTGATTATTTATACTGTTTGCTGTTAAAGAATATTTATAATTTTTTTCTAAATAGCCACCGTATTTACCCTTAGTATGAATATTTTTAGCGCTTCACCAGTGAACTTGGAGATCTCTTATGCGCCCTTACCGCTGAAGCGTTCATATTCTTCACCATTATTGCTAAAGTCACAAAAACATACAAATAAGGGCATGTCAGTATACATAAAAACAAAGAAAACACTTTGACCAAAGCCATAATACCCTTCACAAACATAAAATATTCCTTTCATCGTCATGACTTTCATTGGTAAGTTCTAATGGCAGCTATAAGTACGGGATGAACGGAAAATTGAGCCATGTGTACAAGTTTACGCAAGTGAGSAAAATTTTCTGCTTACGACTTCCGACCGATATTTTCGACAAAMGTTAATCATACGCAATGGAGTCCACATATTCGACGTGGGTTGGCTTGAAAAGTTATGGTTTGAAATATTTTATTCAGTTTGTGCAATATATATTTCTGAATTTCGGGGATTATAATAATGATTATAATATTCCTTTTTATCACAAATATGTTGAAATACTTCTCTTAGCACCCATATACCTAATAAAAACATTTTCAAACTTACAGTTGACTTTATACCATACATATCGGCTAATAAGTGAGTTATCTCAATAATTAAATTGGTTAAAAACTTGCCTCAGCCCCCATATAACTTACAAACCTTATGCACCGGCAGGTTTTTCCCCGACTTTAATGCTTGCAAGTTGCAAAACTATAAAATGTTCGGTTAGACCCGCACTTAGCCCTTTCATACTAATATCAGTACCGTTTCACCTTTGCTTATGTATTTAACTGAAAATACTGCTGCGAACTATTTGGTCAATTAAGGACATCGAAACTCAACTGTTCCATTTGTCATTTAGCTGCCACTTTCAACCTCTTGTGACTGCTTTCAGGCATTTGCATATGGATTATATAAAAAGTTCAAATTCTTTGAGTTGAAAAAGTTACACTTTTTACGTTCAAAGCCATACCCATTATAAAGAACTCGTTTTTTTCACCTTAATTGCCAATTATATTTGGCWTTATTTTTTCTCTCTTAATATGGCTCGCACGCACACGGTTGATCGCATGCTGCATCACGCCTACCTCCATAAGTGAGCAATATTCATAGAATCCAAGCGTGTTTTTATTTATTTATTTTATTTTATTGCAGCAAGAGATTTTCACCACCTGCCTTCCACATACTGCAGCAACAATTMAACCCGATTTCAACAGGAAAATATTGTAATAAATTCACACATTAGTGGACTGGGTCGGAACGSTTCTCAACAGCAAAAGCAATGTACAATATATTTAGTAATTGCATTTGCATTGTTGTCGTGAATATTCATAACGCGCTTAAAACATTATTTCAGTTGTCAAAATAGACAAAAAGCTTTTTATTTGATTTGCTATCGAATTATTCGATAATAATTGCGGTAAATACAAAAACAAATAAGGATATCAAAGTGTGATATTTCGATTGTTACTATTTGTTTAATTTTTTGTTATACAAATAATCATATCGAATTAGGGCTAGGTTTGGTTCAAAGCTCGTTCCTAGCAGGGATCTAACTGTGATGGCTTAGAACGCCGGTCGTTGCGGTTACAGAAATAAGWCAAATTRCTTTRAGCCTATCACAAATTTATTGAGAGCGCTAATGTCAGTTTTGGCTATGACTTCGCCGAGGGTTAGACTACCGAGATGTTTCAGCCTCAGTCCTGCAAAGGCTGAACACTGCCGGAGAAATTAGCCGGATGTTTTCACCTAAACCGCCTTCTTACAACTTTAACCTAGTAGTTGTCAACATTATTTAAACCTTACCTCATGTGTGCCGATTGAACAGTGTCCATTAAGAGCTCCTACGATTGCGGGAAGATAAACTTTGCTAAGTAGTTTAATAGATCTCGTTCATTCTACTCCAGGCCAAAAGGATCTCGCAGTCGCACAGATGCTGGTCGTCGACCAGCGCTTTCTAAGTAGACGCGATGGTCATTGGTTCAGTCCTAGAATGCAAGGTGCCAATGGAGAACCAACTCGATCCCATTTCGATTTGAGCGCTGCAAAGTTGTCATATTAATACAAACTACTTCTACCTGAAAGTAAAATGACTTTAGTACCGTAGCCATCTAATTACCCGGTACTGGTATATAAGCAGCGAAAAAGCGGCCACGAGTGGCCTCTACGACGCAGTGATACAAGTTTTCAAGGATACAATTAAAGAAGGAGGGAATTTCGGCGTGTACTTTTTCAGGGCCCTTCATATACCCAGGTTCCTTGAACATTATGGCGCGCTTCGCAGCAATATACACTGCGCCAGTRTCACTGGGTCTTATGTCTAAGAAGACTTATGTGCTTCTCTTGGTGTAGTTCGCAGTGTCCCGGAGGTGTCGATGAGAGTAGCTCTTTAGTCTCGCTAAAGCGTCATAACAAGTGTAGCCTATCTGAGTTTCACCTCCCGATGACTATACCATAGAACATTTTCAACTTGGCCACGGTTTCGTAGAATCAAAACAACACCTTGACAGAGGATCTTAATGGTTACAGCTTTTATATAACATTATAAGGAAACGGATGTCTTACTCTCCCATAATTGAGGTTCTATACATTCGCCTTATTTTATGAAGATATCGATTAGCGGTCTAC
>NW_017535686.1:290998-292503 GCF_001853355.1 Bactrocera latifrons | reverse complement strand
TTTGCAGTGGTTATTATGGAAAGAGRCTGTTGTGTCCATTTCATTGGAAGTGTTTTTTACGTGGCGAGTCCCAAATCCAGCGCACCCCTGAGGACAGCTGATTCGACTTCTCACTTTAGCTCGCCTTCAAACGGATTTTGGCTACCCAGAGAATATTWGGTCTAAGGCCGGAAGTCGTGAGCGGATTGAGCCAAATATAATAGAATTGTTTCCGGCGCCCAAAGAATTTTCCTCACTTAAGAGAACTTCTATACATGGCTCCATCTTCTTTTTCTATAGTAAATAAAGCAGTACGGGTTAAATTTGACCATGATGTATTTCGCATAACAGATTGTTTACCGGTTTGAAAATTTAGTGGTACTTTTTAAGACCACGCAACAACTCTAATATATTCTATATAATAGTCTCAATAATAATATCACTTTAATTATGTTTTCTTCTTAAGCGACTAGCTTCTACACCTTTTCAAGAACCTCTTCTACTACAGGGTGGCTGAAGAATTTTGCTACATTAAGAAACTCAAATAATTTTTTTTTTCAGTGTATGGAATTCATTTTTCTTTTATTCATGTTAAAGCTCATTTAGTTTTATTAAATATAGCTTAATTAGTTTTAAAAATAATGGAATTTAAATGCCCCCCTGATCGTTGATGCATGTGCGGCATCTTACCAAAAAGTTGTTCATTACTGCTAGGAGAGTTGAGATAGGAATAGCCGCAATTGTTTCTCGAATSGWTTGCCTTAGTTCATTCAAATTTGTTGGTTTTGCTTTGTAGGCTTCCTGTTTGCAATAACTCCACAAGAAAACGTCAGGTGCAGTAAGGTCAGGCGACCTGGGTGGCCAGCGGAATGTGGGGTTTCTGGATATCAGCGTATTGGGATATTTTCGGCGCAATTCTGTCATAACCGGTTGGGCTATGTGAGGAGCTGCACCATCTTGGCGAAACCACACAGAGTTGAAAGAAATTCTCATTCGGCGTAATTCTGGATAGAAAAACTCTCTCAGCATGCTCAAGTAACGGTCTCCAGTAATCGTAACGGTGTGACCGTTTTCTTCGAAGAAGTAGAGCCCGACAATGCAGCGTGATGAAACTGCACACCACACTGTGACATGAAGTGGATGCAATTCCGTCTCATGGAGTATCTGAGGGTTGGAAGCACTCCATATTCGACAAATCGAAATGGACCTCCTCAGACATGAAATGACAGTTCAACATGTTTCCATCCTCTTCCACCATTTGAAGCATCTTCTAGCAAAGTTACAAGCGAATCGGCAAATCTGCAGCGTTCAGTTTGTTGGCCAATTTAAATTTTATATGGGAGTAAGTCCAAATCTTTGTGCATATTTGACTGTAATGACTGTCTGCTTACACCCACTTGAGCAGATCGAGRCACGTGGATTGTTTTGTATGGCAGCAGCTACAGCAGTGATTGTTTCCTCCGTTCGAACTGAAGAGTTTCGATGGTAAGCTCTTCTATTGACTGTCCCATGCTCGGCAAAATTGT
>NW_017535686.1:287443-290773 GCF_001853355.1 Bactrocera latifrons | reverse complement strand
CGTCCTTGCTAGTTTAGCATATCTCGACTAAACGTCACTTATGACTTCCTCTCAATCAACTATACAGTTAGAATTTCAGCATACAAATGTGTTTACACCTCATGGTGATTGCCACCAAAGAAGGTGTTGGCGCCTACTCCTTGGAGTGGTAATGAGAGGTGCGTGAAAGCAATAATTGTGCTCTGTAGTTACAGGCTTTAGCTGAAGATTGTAGGACTGGCAACAGGAGAGCTTCTTCAGTATTTGTAGTAGTCGTCGGAGTAGGCATATATATACATACATACATATAGAGGTATGTAACTGGCGTAACTGTCGATCGATTRGTTGGCTGGGGTGTAATGAAGTGCATAAGTGTCGATTATATTAAGCACCGAAATTGCAACAATACAAAGCCACACCTCAAGTAGTCAGCGCAAACTCAACACACAACTGCTGCCACCTGTATTGGCATGTGCATGTGTTTGTGTGCAAAGGTATATATGCATGTACCATAAGTGGCCAATAGTAGGTAGTGCTCAGCACAGCCTGCGAATGCGTTAACACTAACACTCTTGTCATTGCGTTAGCAATAGCAACAGTCTGACCACAACAACAATACAGTGAGGTAAACCGTGGTGAAGCCTATGTTTGTATAGTGGCAGCATCGTGTTGCATTATGGCAATTAATTACCTGSGAGCGTTGCAAATTGCCATTTTAATTAGTGAAGGAGCTGCAACACGTGTAACTTGGCGACACGGTTAGGGGGCGGACAGCGCGTACATGCATCCCCACTTACATAATATATATATGTATGTATGCCCATCTGCATTGGCATCGAGTGCCACCTTCCACGGCACACCTGGGGCGCACTCCAGCTGATTGCTTTAATGCGGCAACTTATCGTTAGCAACAGCTCGGCTTAACGTAGACACACACACAGGCGCACAGCGGACTCGTGTTAACATGCCAGAGGAAGTGTGCAACGTTAGATTGCCCAGCTGGCCCCCAAATTATTGCAAAACCAAACATATACACATAAATGTGTGTATGTATGTATGCATGTTTTTGTGTRGTATATATACATACATRTGTATATCGACAAATAAATTTGATATTTGCCAGCGCTTAGAGCAATTAGTACGCCCTGAGCAAGTATTCGCTGATAAGAATAGCGTAGAATAATACGAGCATTACGAACCTTGCTGCGCGGTAAGCCACTGCCTCTCGGAGCTGACTCCAGCGCATTTCGAGTATTAATCTTATAGTAAGGCAATTAAGTGGTTTGAAGGCTGACTTTCTTATTGTAATAAGAGTTCTCAATGTAAGTGGGATTAAGTTTTAAGATCTCTTAGACTAAAATTCATTTGCGACTGAATTAAGCTCTTATAACTTCATTAAATGTCAGTCGAAATTGTAATTACTGACTTTGCGAACTGAGCGAATATTTTTGTTCAAGTTTAAAATTTTCAAAGATTTGTGCTTAAACAGAATAGCWGGTRCGATRAGGAGTGCCGTGTCGCAATGGAGAGAAAACCGACTGCCTACCTCGCAACGTTACAATCGACCACARCACGTGCGGAATGGGRTAGAAACCGAAAGCTGAAGATTGAAGCGAGACGCATTTGCAGACAAAAAAGAGAGAGAGACCGTAATGTGTGAGTACGAAGACCTTGATAAGGTGGCTCACGAGGGTAATGCTCGAAAACTGCTACGTTRCGGCGACTAACAGAGGATTTCAAGACCGGAGCATACTYTTRTAGAACCCAAAAAGGTGATCTAGTGACTGATGTCCAGAACATACTCAAATTATGGAGCAAACGCTTTGCCAGCCTACTGAATGGCAGTGMAAGCATAACACCAAGAAATGGTGAACCCGATTYCCYATTCCCAATCGATAACGATGGAGCAGACGTTCCATTGCCCCSACCMTGAAGAAATTCGAATAGCAATGACCCGTCTGAAGAGCAACAAAGCGGCTGGGGCCGAYMGATTTCCGRCCGAGYTATTCAAATACGGCGGCGAAGAAYTGATAAGGAGCATGCATCAACTCCTTTGTAGAATATGGTCGGACGAAATCATACTCGACGATTGGAGTTTAGGTGGGTTCTGGCCAATCCACAAAAAGGCAGACCCCACAATCTGCGCCAACTACCGTTGAATAAGCCCCGCAACATCGAATATAAGGTTCTATAGAGCGTATTGTCTGAATGATTAAAGTTCACCGTCAACAAACTGTTTGGAACTTATCAGTGTGGCTTTAGATCTGGCAAATCAACAACCGACCATATATGCATCATGCGTTGAATCTTGAAAAATAGCAGTCATAACTTTGAAGTCGTAGATAATTTCGTCAATCTCGGAACCAGCATCGACACTAACAACAATGTCAGCCTYGAATCCAACGCAGAAACACTCTCGCTAGCAGGTGCTACTTCTTACTAAGTAAGGCAATTAAGAAGTAAAATCCACCCTCGACGAACGAAGACCAAGCTCTACAAAGCCCTCATCATTCCTGGCCTGCTAAATCATGCGGAGGTRTGGACAATGACATCATCTTATGAGTTGACGTTACGAGTTTTCGAGAGAAAGATTCTATGGAAAATTTATGGTCCTTTACGCATTGACAACGCCGCGTACCACAGTCGAGGCAACGATGAGCTGTACGAGATAAACGACGRCCTTAACTTAGTTCAGAGGTTTAAGAAACAGCGTGTGCACTGACTAGGTCATGTCGCCGGTGGAAGCAGAAAAAGAAGAGAAAATTATCCACTTACTTGGGGAGATCAGGTGAATAAGGACCTAGCTGCACTCGAGATCTCGAATTGACGCCAAATTGCGAAAAGAAGAAACGGCTGGCGCSCTGTAGTTAACTCGACTATCTTTAGTTTGTCTGTCTACGCCAGTAACGATAGAAGAAAAAAAGCCAAAATCTGTTGAGATTTTGTTTGATTCTWTGGTCGTATGTGTAAATGTGCATGCCATTTAGAAATGTATGTATAATACACAAAATGAGTTAGAAGAAGTAATTATGATTTGATTACAATTGGCAGTCGCAAATATGGAGAATAGAGACAATGAGAAGATATTGTGGCAGCCGTCAGCGTATGTTCAAAGCTCATGGCAGACAAAAATACGGTAATATATTCAGCATCCAGTCAGCTATACATACATACATGTTCTTGCAAACAAAAATAGTTTTCAAKAGAAAACTTGCCATATAACGGGTGATCCAAGTAGAAGTACTTTACACACTTCAATCAATGGATTTAGTGAGAGAACACTTCGATGAGCAGAGCATTTCACGCCACCAAGATCAAGTGATATCACACCGTTAGACTTTTTCCTTAGGG
>NW_017535686.1:286012-287153 GCF_001853355.1 Bactrocera latifrons | reverse complement strand
AAGTGTTGGGCATCTCTGTGACAACGCCGAAAATTGGGTTGAGGGTCTGGTTTTCGGCAAGCGTGCCATGCAAACGGAATCCAGTTCCATACATATGGGCATCGAATGAACTTTAAAGAGACAGCTTCCCACACACACACACACACAGATAATGTATGTAGAGTACATGTACGCAGGGCAGGCAATTACACACACTCACACATACGCACATTACACATCTAGATGTGTATTCCCACACACACACACACAGATAATGTATGTAGAGTACATGTACGCAGGGCAGGCAATTACACACACTCACACATACGCACATTTCATTTTCGTGTTTTCCCATTTAGAAATATCTCGTTACTTAGAAGCGCTTACAACTGACTAACATAATTTCGTTTTGCTGTTCAGGCATTGGGTATGCTCGTATAACGATACTTGCTGTTAAGTTGTTAAAATTACTATTTGTTGTTATTATTGTAGTTTGTTTGCATGTTAGTTATTACAACATTTTCATATGCAAATAGATTCCACAAGCATTTAACCATAAGTASCAGTGCAAAGACACCTGCAAACGTGCGGTGTATGCATATATACATACATATATACATATATCATATACAAATGCTGGAATATTGTACAAGTATATAAGGCAGTAGCAGATGTAGAATGGTATTTCACTTAAATAGCATTGTCATCAGTTCGCAGTTGTTGGTTTGAAGGGCATTTGTCAGTTTACGTGCAGAACATTTCCAATCGCCGTTAGCATTGCATGCAACTGTATAGGTGTTGCAACGGATTTGTGAGTTGCAAATATGCGTTAGCATATATAATATATACATATATCTATTTACAAACTTGTTGTGTAACTACTCACAACAATTGTTTCTGTCTCTTATACACATCTAGATGTGTATAAGAGACAGGTGTGCATATCTTTAGTTGTATGTTTAAATGTTGATGATTTGAAGTGTTTCCTCTTTACGATATTTAGTTAGTAGGCAGATGGCAGCCAATRATTGCACACCCAACTAAACATAACTATATACCACATCACCGTAGAAGTACAAGACATTTCATTGTCCGTTATTTTGCGGTTACTCTGTGTATAAGAGACAGATACATACATGTGTATATCGACAAATAAATTTGA
>NW_017535686.1:281406-281824 GCF_001853355.1 Bactrocera latifrons | reverse complement strand
CAAATATGTATGAAATTTCAAAAATTTCGCCTGGGAACTCAAAAGAAGATTTAAATGAGGAACATGAAGAGTTATTGAGGGACACGGCTTATGATGAATGAATAGTCATACCTTGTGTGAGCCCTTTAAAAATCACATACTACAATTTATCGTTTTGTAAAATTCAATTAAGAAAAAACGCGGACAGCTTGTCCATTACTGGTTTTTTCGACGAATGAGCATAGATAAGGTAAGATTAGGTAAATTGGCTAATTTCTCATGTAATCACGTATAATTCCACTTGGACAGCTAGAGACGCTTGTTTGTTCTGAGGCCCTGAAGTCCAAGGTATGGATTAAAAAGACCATCACGGCATTTTTAATAGGCACGCTACAAAATTAGACCAATAGGTCATTTGACATTTCTCTTCAGTTAGGTT
>NW_017535686.1:275846-280796 GCF_001853355.1 Bactrocera latifrons | reverse complement strand
CATGCAAACGGAATCCAGTTCCATACATAAGGGTATCGAATGAACTTTATCAGCAATAAAGAATTGCTTTGTTATACCAAACCAAAAACTTTTGTAGGAAAAATGTCTAGCTGTTTCCATCTCATCTTCCTCATTGAACTTTTACTAAATGGCCGAGCTAGGCTGGCAAGGTTACAGTATCTGTATTTTGCGAAGCACATAGAATAATTTTTATTGACTACAGTGAAAAAAAGAACCATTAACAGCGACTATTACATAGCGCTATATTAGAAATTCCATCATATTCTCCAGTTCTGCCCTCATCGACTATTTTCTAGACATGCAGGCCATGTGTAACGCTTTTGCAAACATATTGTCAATATTGCCGGCGTTTGAATGAAAATTAAGAGTTTTATATATTTCATCACCGGTGCTCCACCTAAACCAACACATATAAACCGCTTGACTGCGTTTTCAATGCGAGCCAAGTGATTAACATTTAATCGCTAACAAATGGTGTACATTTTTGAGAGTCCCTAGAACAACCTCATGAATTAAGTACAATTGCGATGCAAATAGCTGGGCGGCTGAACATGGAAGCGGAGATCACACCCCGTTACACGGCTGTGAATTTATGTGCCATCGCCTTTTGGCTCCATTCATTTTATGTTTCGATTCAGCTGGCCGAAGGTGCAATTATATTCACATTTGCTTTGAATAATTTCCGCTAYAAATGTATTTATTATCCGCCCAAATGGTGCGCGCACAACGCTGGTGGGCGCTGCCAATCGCCGCAGCTGCCCCATTTCGATCGAATTGCCGCTCACTTCAGCTGTGCTGTCAGTAATGCAGAGACATTAATTTCGAGTCAAGTCAAAGTTAACGGCACAAGCGTTGCGTCATTACGGTCATTTACTCTTTTAACTGTATTTTTACCATTCGCTGGGAACGCACATTAATTTCGGTTGCCTTTGCACTGCTTTTGTTGCCATATTGAGGCAGTACAATCAGCGTCGCACGCTGAGCGTTGCCTGGTTTCGCCATGTGCTTTTCGCTATTTCGTACTACGCGTTGAAACAAAGTCAACGACAATTTGATAAATGCACTTGATCCCGGTCAAATGTCGCCTTTAATTGAATTTCAATGGCGTGTGACCGGCTGGCGGATCACTGCAGGCGGGGCGTGAGTTCCGATTACAATGTGTATTCAATTTTTGGCCATACTTAAAATTGTGTAACATTTTTTTTTCTTTTTTCTTGATTAATTGAATCTTGCTAAATTTGCGTATTGTTCGACTTAGGTGATTAGGGTTTGTTAATATAACATCTTATTGGTTTCGGTTGAGTAATTAAATTTAAGTCCGTTTCACATAAATCGAATTACCCAATCTCATTGTGTGTTCCACTCGCGAAACCAATAACGTCTGTGTCACGAAACATTTCTTTGACAAGTAAKTAACGTCACTTAATCCCGAGAAACTTTTCTAGCCACAATATTATTATTATTTCAAATACAATAATGATTGGGCTCGTTTTTGCGTATATAAGTGCTGTAAAAACTTTTTGATGTGCCCTTTCAGGCACTCATTACCGTTAAGTAAATTTACCACTTTAGCCGACATTAAGGTAACCTATTRTGACAATGGAGGAAAGATGATCGAAAACCCGCCTAATGCAAGACAATGGCTCTAAAGGATTACGTTGATTTTTACCTTGGCAAAACAACGCGAACTTTATSCACCAAATATAAGCAACGCGGTCCATTAATTTTGTGGGCTTACATAGACCTTTTCTCCCTTCTTGCTCATTTATTTTAGCGCTTTTTCGAATTTCTAATCTCTAACCCTATTCATTGTGTGACTCTGAATGGTTGCTTATGTTGCTGCGGATTCTAAACACATTTGGACTTAATTGTAGCCAACACTTTGCACCTTAACACCTCTTTGTGGCGGTGCTTGATTGACTTCGCTTTGGTGTGAAGAGTTTTCGTCGCCTTATTACAATATTGCAAAGGAACTGACTGTTGTTTCTCTAGAGAGAATTCTTTTGTTAAACTTTGTCAGTTAACAACTGGAGGGAGAATGGCTCARCTGAGGCGAATTAAGTTATTGTAGAATTCTGAAAATAAAGGGTGATCCCATTTTAAAGAGAARCACAGAAACTTCAAATTTAATGGGGAATGTTTATTATCATTCGATAGAACATTCTTTGGCTTTTATTTTTTAAAGATTATCTCTTATATTGATATCAAATGGTGCCTGCGGCTACATCTCATACGATCCTTCCGTTAGGTCGGATTTTCAATGACTCATWCGAGCATTCCGACTGGTAACTAGCGAATGCCAAGACTGAGGTTTTGCTTAAATCGAAGCGGGATTGCCCGGGAAAAGGTGCGATATCACATGATCTTGGTGGCCAATTGACCGGTTCAAAACGTGAAATTATCTGCTCACCGCAGTGTCTCTTAATAAATCCGTTAATTCATGTGATGTGTGGGGAGTAATGCCGTCTTGTTGAAACCAAATGTCGCCGAGATCACGAGCTGCACTTACAGGCATCAAATCATTTCGCTATAACGGTCGCCATTGACGGTTACATTCTCACCGGCATCTTTTTTAAAGCWATTTGGACCGATGATTCCACCGGGGAGAGCTGTTTCGCCTTCCCACTTTAGCTCGCCTTCAAATGGATGCTTTTGGGTTACTCCCAGGATACTTGGTCTAAGACCGGAAAACAGGAGCTGCTTGAGCCATATGTGAAAAAATTAGTTTGTGGCCACACCCAAGGTAATGGCGCTCAGARAACTTCACTACCCTGCAAGAACTTCTACACAAAGCACCATCCTCTAAAGAATTAAATMGGATAATGGAAAAATCTATATTTTGAAGTCGTGAAACCCATGTAACCTCCCAAACTATCGCAGAGATCGGACAGTGAGATAGTCGTACGGAAAATTATCCATTCCCTCATCTTGAAAATTTTCACATTTTTTATTCTATGCCTATCTGAAAACTTTATACATTTGTACCTTTTCAAGCTTAATTGGTTAAAACCTAAAATATATCGGTGTTGAAGAACACCAGTTAACTAGCTACATATAGGTCAAACACCATAACGCTATAAWCAGTTTCACCTGACACAATTTTGAAGCAGAATTACACACGTGGCTTTTATGGTAGTATCGCTAAGCTGTTAAAAGCTGCCGCTATTGTGCACACATACATATACAGATGCAAAAACAAAGCCGAGGCAAACAAATGAAATTTCAATTACCTACAAATAGCGCGCCGGAACAAATGCCGTCATAGTGAAAACAATTACAAAAGCAAAGCAATACATACAAATACATCCGACTGCACTTGCTGCAAAAATTATTCSACCATGTGGTCAATTTGTGGCATATTTCAGTGCTCTCCAAAATGTTCATCAGATTTACAGCTTTACAATAAAAACAAAATTTCTAATTGCAGTTTTCCAAAAATCGATTTTATTGMATTTGCCATGTAACTAGAGGTACCTTTCAATATTCTACGAAATTTTACAGTAAGCCTGGCAAATCCGTAAGAAGATATTATTTGTTAGCATTCTTTCAACTTAGGAGGAAAAAGAAATATGATGTTTGATAAAAATTTCGATTTTTAAAACCATTCCTAGTAGATCTAACATCTTGCTTCACGATATAGCTGCGATGGTTGCCAGGACATAGTGATATTTCTGGTAACTGTGAAGCAGACGAAAACTACCGAGAATGGGCATTAACTAATAGTAGAAACTGTTTGAAAGTACAAGATGCGGATAAAAGCAACGTCTATGCGCATTCAAAGCTTTGCTAAGGGAAAGTATCAAAACTAACGGTCGACGTWTTCTTGACGATGTTTCGGAGTTTTCGCAGTTAAAACTTTTTGTACTGATGAACTTCTTCAGACACACTTGGTGGTTCAGAGAAGACATAATAAAATGCGCGGATTTTAGTCACAGTGGTTTCACAACGAGCTTTACTAACAACAAATTTGGTTGGTTCTTGACTTCGAGAAAATTTCGAGTAGAAAAATATTCCTCACCACCAAACACCCTTCTTTGGAGGTATTCCTGCAGATCGTCCTCGGGAAGTCTCGCTAAATTAATCGCCGATTATTAACRTTCATTAAATTCTTTAAATAGATATTACATTTATTTTTTTTTTTTAATAAAATGCCTCTTGAAAAAAATCACAAAAATCGTTTTTACTGACTTTGAAGTGGATATTAATCCTTAAGTAATCACCGTTCTAATTAGACCATTTAAATTATACTAAAGGTGTGCATTTTTGTTAATTTTGGAGTATGCTCTGTTCCCAGTGGAGTAATCTAGATGTGTATAAGAGACAGTACTAAAGGTGTGCATTTTTGTTAATTTTGGAGTATGCTCTGTTCCCAGTGGAGTACTTTTTTGTTGTTCTTGCAGGGCTGTTTACCATTGCTCACACAATATGGTAATAAACACGCATGTTTATACATATATATGTWTGTATAGTACAAAAGTAGATACCTGGKACGATTAGGTAAATAGCTGTGCAAACACAGACTATTTAAATGCAAGAATCGAGGAAGGACACATTAACCAGATAATTTCAATTTGGCCTAATTAGACCACAAGCTAATGAAGGATAAAAGCAAATATTTGGACACAAGAATACAAATACAACAAAATGTACYAAAGTACCACGCCGGCAAGGAGATACCTTGCAGTCAAAACTACTTTGGAAACTAGTTTGGAAAAGTAGTGAGTTAACAGTCCATTTTTCCTGTAAGCAACAGCAGTAAGATCACAAATATAGTTCATAGATAATTCATTCGGTAATTGGTATAAGTTCAATATCTTTTTGTCGATCTATATGAGGTTAGGTTAGGTCGYAATGTTGATTAAAAACTGCTGAATATCACTTAAGCGGATATTCGTCCTTTGTGTTACTAGCAAAAGAGGCTTTTTCCCA
>NW_017535686.1:250925-275391 GCF_001853355.1 Bactrocera latifrons | reverse complement strand
AAACAGTGTAGAATTTCAACGTGTCCTTACCTTGGTATCCTCATATACCGGCTTCCTTAAGTGTAATAGCAGCCTTCGACGCCAAGCAGCTAGTGTGACTTTTTCTATCAGACAACGACCCCATAAAACATTATTCACTTAGATATGGTTTCACAAAGCCAATGGACCACTTTTGGTGAGAGGCGTCACCTTCTCTTACTGACTTCTCTACAACAGGTCARGCGACAAATAAATGCACCATTCAGTCCTCGATGTTTGGATTCCATGAGAGCTTCCTGTAAAGAACTAGCCCTTATCTGCCGATTGAGACCATAGGCTCCCAACGAGAGAAGAGTAACATCAGGGATTTTGTATCTCTTAGTAAATAAAACTAGCTTTGTTTTATTATTTTTTTTTTTTTTGTACGGCTCATCCCTTTCTCTTTACCAACTTGGTAACCATTGGGTTATATCTTAAACTGTGTTTAGGAATATTCATTTCATCAAAAGAGCTGCATTGCCTGCGTAAGCAAACCATCTTCCTTGCTTTCCTTCAGACGGTCGTTCACCACTAGGATCCAGGGAGAAATAATGCCAATTTGCGGAGCTKCGCTATTTACTTTCGATGTGCCTGTGCACTTTCCCAATCTACCAACTGTTCTCTCGCAAACTTATTAAGGGCCCAAATAATCGCCTCCGGCCGTACGTTGTTAAAGCTCCCCTCGATATCAAGTCGATAAAAGACTTGTCCTTGGTGTAGGCATGCTGAACACTTAATAGTCTGTTCATTGGGATTCGACGCCTGCACGACCAAAAATTTCTAGTTACAAACCGGTATATTTCCAGACTAGTGGGATGAAGATRCTCTACTGCAGCATAATTATGAATTTTCATATTTGTCGAACGGTTTTCGCTACTGTGTTGGTAGAACTTACAGCAGAATTAAGAGTAAAATGAYAAAGAGAAAAATCGCAGTAAGCGCTTTGAATTAGGCGAAACGAAAGACAAAGAACAAAAGCCSCAACAGCTAAGCCAAACAAATACGACACACAGAGGAGGGGTAGAGAAGGCAATAGAAACAATATACAAAGCGCACAAACCTTCTTGCAATACGCACACCACGCTCGACCAGAGTTGCTATAGAATTTATTTTATTTAATTTTTTTTTTTTATAAGACAACACTGTTTTTGGAAGCCAAAACAAGAGCGGAAGTGAAATAATGCAGCTACCATTAATCTAGTGGAAAGCACAACAATAATAACGAAAACGCACACATTCAAACATTATAATAGCGGTAAATGTAGTTCTGTGTATTAATATGAGTATATGTGTGAGTGGATAAATGCAAAGTCGTGGTTTGTGCAAAAACTCGCACGAGGACAAATATGCATACATACATATTTAGGAAAAAAGTAACAGAATAAAASTAAGTGCGACTATTTGCGAACGGGAGGATAATAAAAATGGGCGAGCACAGAGAACACAAAAGCTCTAATGATATATACATACATAAAAGTAAAAGAGCCTCTAGTGCAGTTGCATTTTTATACTCTTGCAACATTTGCTACAGAGTAAAATAGTTTTGTTTATGTGGCGGTTGTTTGTATCACCTGAAACTAATCAAGTCAGATATAGGTTTATATATAGTACATAGAGTTTCCAAATAAGACACCACAAAAGTAGACCGATAGAGACAACAAAAAGCGTCATATTTTCCCGGGTCTTCTAGCATTTGTCTTCAGTAAGTTTCGACATTTCATCATGGAAAGATATACGATCTAACAACGAGTCAAAATTATTAAAATTTACTAGTCAGTGGCCTCAACTTTAAGAGCTTGTTTTCAATCAGTGCGTCACAAAAGTTGTTTTTTTTTTTTTTTTTTTAAATAAAACCAAAATGGTTTGGAACATCCATGAAATTCTTTATTCCTATGAAAGTGCATTCGTACTAATCCAGGAGTCATTTGACGCTGTTCGTCTATTTCATGTACGGCTACATCAAGTCTAATGTCTCGGCCAACGTCGTGCGAATATCGAACGTGAAATTACAACAGAGTCGGCCGATGTATACTGGGAAATCGTCGAAAATTGGCTTCAACGTGCCCGTGGTGGCCATTTCTAATACTTCTTCACGTGCTATGAAAATTGATAAAATCAGATTATAACCACGCCTACTCGACCATATAACGGTATGTTATAAACTACTACAATTGCGATAACTCATTGAATAAATGCTCCTCAAATCTCAAATTTTACAAGCCTTTATAGGAGCCGGTGTAAAAMTTAGACAATGGGTGTTCACCGCCCCCTTTTAGGTGAAATCCTGTATCTTAGCAAATGTATTGTGTAAAATTAGTCAAKCATTCCTATCGTAGACTGTGTATTTAGTCTTATGCGCAAAAATTTTCAAAATCGGACTACAACTTTTAATGAACCGAGACACTAATACACCCCAGTACTTATGGCAGATTTTTTAACACACATATCGGTCAATCAGTGTGTTTTAGCATAGAAAAACAGATAGAATAAACAGAGTCAATAGTTCTCTTAGCCCCCATATAGCTTTAACTTTGCGGGAGTATAAGATTTTCGGTTACACACGAACTTAAACTATCGTWATTCTACTTTTTAGTCAAAGGGAGTCAATAATTAAAAATATACCTGCTAACTACTAGAGAGTCAGAGAAATTGAGTAATGAATCGTATCCAGGTTGTTTCTGGTGATCTGTCTGTTTCGAAGGCTGGAATATATTTTTAGAGACATAATATGCACTAGTAATCGGAATTACAACTGATCCCTGAGTAGTCAGTTTAGGTACGGTTATCAAAAAGTACATAGTCAAAACCCTCAACACAAGAAACTCAATGCCGCTTAAGACTTGTGATATGCAAGTCCGCTTCGCGCCACAAGGATCTCAGAATAATATAATTAAACGCAGAAAATCACTTAAATTGAAACCTAAACCGTGTTGGTAAACGTTTCGCTTATTATAACATCAGTAAATTCAAAATTCTTTCTCATTAAGCGTGTTTTCTAAAACTAAAATACAAAAAAGTAGTTTTAAGCTCTGAAAGCTCAGCATATCAGTCGATATTTGCATTCACACAAGCAAAGAGTTATCTRTTTCAAGATTCCCTACTTTTTTAGAGAAAACTTCAAATTTAATATGGGTTGTTTTTTTATCATTCGAAAGAGCATTCTTTGTATTTACTTTTTGAAGATTATCTTTTACAAATATTGTTCGCAGCTACGTCTCAGATGGTTCATCCGTTGAGTCGCATTACCGCTGACTATTTTTAGCATCTCGACTGGTAACTGGCGAATGGCACGCGTGTGTTTTGTTACAAACCCTGAAGCGGTGCGAGATTGTCGACATATACTCTAGACTTCACATATCCCCACAGGAAAAAAGGTGTGATAACAAACGATCTTTCCAATCAACCGATCCAAAACATGTATTTATCTGCTCGATAAATCTATTGATTTGTGCGATGTGATTCTTGTTGAAACCAAATACCGCCGAGATCACGAGCTCTAATTTCAARCATCAAATAGACGTTTATCATGGCGAGATAACGTTCGTCATTAACGATTGCGTTCTCACCGCCAACTCTATGAAGAAATATGATTCCATARGCCCATAAAACCACACCAAACCTTAGCCTTTTCTAGATGAAATGGTAGCTTTTGAAAATCTTCAGGTTGCTCTTCGCCCTAAATGTGTCAATTTTGCTTGTTTTCATACGAATTAGGCGGAAATGGGCCTCATCGCTRAACATAATTTGGTTTGGAAACTTCGAACCTTCTTAGAACTTTTCAAAAGACCATAGAGCGAAGCGATGTCGCTTGGGAAGGTCGAGYAGCTTCAGTTCTTGCACAAGCTCTATTTAGCACGTAAAATGCGCCAAGTAGTCTTTCCATGCTTAAATGCCAAATAATACTGAACAAATGATACGACACACGCGTGATCTGTCAAAAACAGGCCATTAAAAAAAGTATCTGTACTTGAATCACGCGTTATTTCTCAAGCAAGTAAAATKGGTACGTTTTCTAAATTTATCAAAAACAGGTTATTTTAATATTAATTTATTAAGTATTAATTGCTGTAATTTAAACAAAATAAACTCGTTTAAAAAATGTTTTTGCGTATCTTTGCTTTTCACTCGCGTTTGCCTTGGTCTTGTCGAATGGATTAACTAGTTTCCAGCATTGTTGTGCGACCTAACCAAAAAAAACTAAAAAAACAACTAAAAAAACAACTAAAAAAAATTAACTGAACGTGTTCACCATGTCATTCACCAATATTTGGATAGAAGAAAGCGGTATGCTAAATGGATGCCGCTCGAACTCACTTTTGACCAACAACAACGACGAATGAATGGTTCGGAGCAGTCTTTGGAGATGTTCAAGCGAAATAAGCCGGAGTTTGTGTGTTGATATGTGGAAAACACAACATTCGGCTGGCATAGTTATAGCGTCAACATTCTTGGATGCGTATGGAATATTTTTATTGACTGCCCTGCAAAGAGCACGACCAACAACAGCGCCTATAACATAGCATTATTGGATCGTTGAAAAGACGAAATYATTTGAAAAAATCAAGAAAAKGCACCGTGTCACAAGTCAGTGAAAACGATGGCAAAAATTCGTAAATTGTGTTTCGAATTGCTCCCGCATCCACCRTATTCTCCAGATCTGGCCCCCAGCCGCTATTTGCTGTTCTCGAATCTCTAAAGAATGCTCGCTGGAAAGAAAATTTTATCAAATGGTAAGGTGATCATCGAAATTGAGGTCTATTTAGACGTACTACGTACTATAAAAATGTTGTCAAAAAGTTAGAGAATCGCTATACTCAGTGTATCACCCCTGAAGAGGAAAATGTGGATTGAAAAATGTGTTTTACTATGGTAGGTCGTGGTTTTTTTCAGTTCAGCCATACAAACTGAATGATCGGAATCCAGTGGTTGTATGAAAAACTTTTTCATTCGACGAGATATTTTCAAAAATTTTGACAAGGATAGTTTTATAAGAAAAATTCGAAAAAATTTTGGATATCTAATGTCAGCATATAGCTGGTACACAAACTGAGCAAACACACAATAAAGTTCTCGTAAGGAATCTTTTGAATTTATGGAGGCTATTATAGCTTTTTTGATATTTAACGATCTTCACTCGTCGTGAAGTGGGCAAGTGCTACATTTTCTCTCAGTGCTCTCAAGTTGCGAGAAGTAAAGTGATTAAACATTAAACAAAAATAGAGAAGACAAAGCTATATTTTTGCTACTGCTTRGTGACTGCCAAAAAAAAAWWWAARAAAATTAAAGTGTAAATAGTAAAGATATTGTACTCTCTAACTCTCAAGAAAAAACCAGATTTTTTTCTAATTTCCCAAAGCTTACCAACCATTTCTAAGTAGCAATGATAGAGCATAAATATTGTTACAGTTGTTGTATGGTATGTATGGTAAATCTCGTTATTGTGTTGATGTGAGAGTGTACTTATATACATATGTATATATTTCCACATATTCAATATCGGCACAGCAAACATCACATCGCACAGTTAGTGCGAAACTCCACTTGGCCGAATGGCTGGAGTAGCGCAAACATAACTTATGCTCCGCTTTTCTATTACTGCGGCGGCAACAACAACAACAACAACAACAACAGCAAGAACAGCATGCCGAAGTCGTTGCCAAAGTCATGCCACAGCGAAGTATTGCCTTGTTCTTGCAATCTTGGCAACTCTGTTGTTTCTTCTAGCGCTTGYCGCACACTTCCCATTATTTGCTCGCTGCGCGCCACAACAGGAGCATARACAACCTTGCCATCAACGGCAAGCATTTTATGCTTTTCCCGTTAAGGGCATTTGCCACGCCATACTTCTTTCGGCGGCAGGCGACAAACGGCGTAAAAACGTCACTGTGTAACGGTGTATGTAAGGCAGGCAACTAAGCAGCCATACGCTCAGCTAGTAGCCAACTTTGCTTTTATTATTATTGCATTACCTCACATTACTTCGCATTTTCAGCTGCGGCTGCGGCTGCCACATACTTCCATATACAATACAATTATTTAACGGTACAAAAATACTCCCATTCCACATGCAACATCATTTCAAATGTTGCTTTCCTCCTTTTTATGGTTTTTGGTTTTTCGTTATTTTTATTTTTATGTTGTTGTTGTTGTACCGCCTTTTATGCGCTGCACTAGTTTCAATTACCCCTAGGTTGTTATTGTTGTTATACTTGTAGTTGYTTGGCTAATATTTCGCCACGTTTGGCAAATTGTGTACGTTTCGTTGGTCAACATGGCGCGTTTCAATTGAATTTCGAGTTCCACCAGCAAGCTTTTGTGTGCCACGASTGTTTGGTTTGACGATATTATTGTTGTTGTTGTKGTAAAGCTGGAATGATGGTTATGGCAACTCGTTAGTAGCGCAAATGAGCTTAAGGCTTCTTTCACTCGCAACAACAAGCAATTGACGAAGTTCTCAAGTAATGCGCACACTGCCATGAAGGCGGTCAACTTCTCCGTTAAATAACAAAAATAGTTCAAGAAAGTGGGATTTAAAATAAAGTTTAGCAATAAAGGGTCGCTTCGTAAAATATTCGAAATCTTTGTGAAAAGCATGAAACACACGCACTACTAAYAGGCCAATTGTAAGGCCCGGCCTACCATAGTAAAACACATTCTTATGGCGAAATCGTTCCTGTTTTAATGCAACATATTTCCATTCAAGGAKGAGACACTGATCATAGCGACCTACCAACATTTCGGTGTTATTTTTGTAGTACGATTTGTAATTTATTTCAAAATAGACCCCAGTTCCGGCGCTCAACTCTTCATTCCATGAAAATTTCTTCCCAGCGAGCATTGCCTTGACAATTACGGGGGCCTGATCTGGAGAGTACAATGGATACGGAAGTAATTCGAAGCCCAAATCATGGATTTTTGCAATCCTTTTCATGCGATCATTTTTCCACGATTTCGTCGTTCAAAAGGTCCAATAACACTATGTAATAGTGGCTGTTGATGGTCCTTCCTTCCCTAAGGTAGTCAATAAAAATTGTTCCGTCGCGTTTTTCTTCTTCTTCTCTATTGGAGTAGACACCACTTACACCGTTATAGCCGAGTTTATAACAGCGCTCCAGTCGTTCGTTCTTCCTYTTCACTGTTTGGCGCCAATTTGAGATTAAAAGTATTTCCAGATTCTTCTCTATCTGGTCTTTCCAACGGAGTCTCTTCCTTTACTTCCCCCGGCGGGCTCTGCGTCGAACACTCTCAGAGCCGGAGTGTTATATATATGATATGACCAGTCGGGTCTACGTAACCGGCACGTACCCGGATTTGTATCCGGCCAAGGACTCCCAACTCGACAAAACTCTGACGCTACAACAACAACAACCATAAATCTTCCATAGAACCTCTCTCTCGAAACTCGTAACGCCTACTAATCAGATCTTGTTATCGTCCATGCCACTGCACCATATAGCAGAGCGGAAATGAGTAGTGACCTGTAGAATATGGTCTTTGTTTGTCGAAGAGGATTTTATCCAACCCCGTATGCGAGTGAAATGAAAAGTTGTTGGCCGCATTGTAAGATTCCACCAACATATTTCTTTAAAAAGCCGGAGCAGTTCAGCTAACGCATTTACGAAAATTTATGAGTATTTATTTCTGGATTCGTCTTGAGGCCTACTCAATCAAAAGAAGAAGAAAAGTTATTGTCGGCTACACCGAAGTTAAAATACCCTTCACAGCTGCTTTCTGGTCAATTTGTATGGCAGCTGGTCCTACTATGGTGGTCCGATAGCGGCGGTTCCGGCAAAGGAGCGGTTTCTTGTCAGGAAAGGGACTATTGCAAATTTTCCCAAGAACTAAGGACTAGTTCTCGCACTATATGCACTATATATACGTAGATAGATGGATGGGCGGTGGGAACGAACAGACACACATTACTTAATCGACTCATGATTAGCAAGTTCTAAATATATTGTATAAGGTCTTCGACGAGTTTTTGTGGGTTTTAAAAATTTCGTGACAAGCATACTATATCACGTTGAGGGTATACAAATTATAAATAATGCACAACAATTCAGAAGTTCGTTGGTACCGATATATCATCTTCGATGTAGGCTTTCATTTTTTTTTTTTTTTTTTTTTTTGGTTTTTGCTAAAATAGTAAAACAAAAGCACACTACAATCAGAGTTGCAAATCGCCTGCAAAGGTATTTATAAAACTGCAGTCATTTCATTTCAGATGTTGAGAGACCCCACCAAAAGGCACTGCACTGCTTAGTCGCACATTATACAGCATTTAGAGCCATATTGAAAACAAAACTAAAACCAAATCCGCATAGGCGTTCACGAACCCYACACTTTTACTATTTCCGGCTTCCTAGCTTGCGGCCAACGTTGCCAATTTCTTCGGTGCAGCAACTTTATTTGCATAAAATTTCAAATATAACAACGGAAAACGATGTAAAAACTGCAGTACAAACGAATCGCAGCGGTAGTTTGCCGTATTGCTCGCCCCTTGCCGTGCGTGAACTACAAGACTCCGTTGCAAAAAGCCGCATTGGCCGACTTTCGTATTGATGTGCGGGCTGAAAGCATAAAAAGCAATCAGACAATCAACATACACCAAATTTACGTTGCTTACGAGATTGTATGGATGTTTGTGCGCATTTGCAGAGTGCATTTGCGGGMTCCCTAGGGAGCATAAGTCGAATGCTTTGCTAGCACGCCACAACTGCTCTGCTGGACTATTTTTAAGTAAAGTTACTCAGTTTTTTTTTTTTTCTGCACGAGACCACATAGCAGACTATGCATGTGCTTTGCCTATAATTGATTATCAAGTTTCACATACTTTTACCATACCTACGCTGCCTTTGCATTTTTACCATATTTACGACTGCCTTTTATTGCTCGCCCTCTAAAAATTCGGAATTTGTGCATTTTTAGCGTGGATTTCGCTCTTTTGGCTTCTCTTGCTTATGCTTCTTTCGCAAATTGGCTTACTGTGCTTACTTTTGAATTATTTTTATGTTTTTCGTTTGCTTTTGTGCGCTCCCATCGCTCTTTGTCGCACTTGCTGTAGCTCCTTGTGCTTTTGCATTGTATATATAGTATACATATGTATGTATGTATGTATGTATATTGTGTATTATGGTAATGTTCCAAGAAATGCATAAATTTCATGTTTTTATTGCATTTTCAGTGCTCGCTTTTCGTCGTTCAACTGCTCACTTCATGGTGACTTCCCTCATCGTTGGAGAGCGGAAACGCGACCAGACAAATGCTCGTTATCCGCCCTACGATCGTACGCTATAAGTACTCGTTTTCACATATACTTACACAAACAAACACAKAATAATACAAATTCCTTATAATTTGGTGGTTTCGTTTTTCTTTTTGTAAAGCTTTTAGAATTACATTTTCTATTACTCGTTTAATTAAGTTGTCTACTTTTATTGTTATTCACATTTGCTATATGAGACATTGGGAGTTGTACCATGTACATACATATGTATATATTCATAAAACACATTCCGTCAAATGTCAGATAATTTTGGCTTTACAGAGTATCGGCCAATACTAGCATAGGCTCTATTTTCCTTCGAGCAACATTTTTGGATCGAGATAAGGCACAAGTGAGTCTATATAATTGTTTAAGTCATTCGGACGATTTTATTTTTATGTTAATTAAAAAAACCAACAACGAAACACGGGCACATTTRAAGAAAAAGAACCAAAACAACGTATCGTGTTACAAGTTAGTGAAAACGATGGCAACAACCAATGAATTGGGCTTCGAATTGCTCCTGCATCCATCGTATTTTCCTGATTTGAGCCTCAGTAATCTTTCCTGTTCTCAGAACTGAAAGGTGAACACCGATACTGAGACTTATTGTAAAGCAAATGACAAATCGTACCAAAAAATGTTGTCAAAAAGTTTGAGGATCGTTATTATTAGTATAACACCCTTGAAACGAACTTGAAGTGAAAAAGTCTTTTCAATGGACCTATTATACGCTTCAGAAAAGTCGTTCCAAGAACTTGAATCGTTCAGTCTGTATGATAGCTATATAGAACAGTGACTCGATCTGAACAATTTGAAAAAAAGTAACAGCTATTCAAAAATTAGTGAAAATGCCACCAACAAAATTTGTGAAGTTTACGGACCCGATTCTGCAGTACAGTTCCGTTCTAAAAATTTCGATGTGAAATATACACCTAGTTCTGGTCGAATCTCTCGTTGAAAAAGTCGATGAAATTATAAAAAAGATTGACCAGGACCGTCACATAATCAGCTATGACATTCRTCATCAAACGGTKCTGAACCATATAGAATMGACTGGGTACAAAAATATTATAATGAATTGTCTGRGMAAAATTTAATGKACCGAATTAACATCTACGATTCTTTGCTGAAACGGAATGAAATCGAACCATTTCTGAAACGAATGGTAACAGGAGACACAAAATGGATCAAAAACGACAATAATGTGCGAAAAAGATCATGGTCCAAGCATGGTKAAGCTCAACAATTGGCGCCTAGAAAGATTATTCTGAGTATTTGGAAGGATTAGAAAGGCATCATACACTAAGAGCTGCTCCAGCCTGGTCGAACGATCGAGTCTACATTTTAGTATCAACAACTGATGAGATTGAAGCAAACAATCAAAACAAAAAACTGATCTACAAAAAGGGCTACGTCTGCCATAAGGACAACAATAGACCACACACATCTTTGATGTCTCGGCGAAAACTGGGAGAGCTTGGCTAGGAAGTTTTGATACATCCATCATATAGTCCTGTCCTTGCACCATTGAACTATTATTTGTTTCGGTCATAGCAGAACTCCCTTAATGGAGTAAAGTTGGCTTCAAGAGAAACCTGTGAAAAGTGCTTATCGCAGTTTTTAGCCGAGAAACCAGAAAAGTTTTACAGCGATGGAATATTGTCTCTAGCAATTATGGCAGAAAGTAATCGACCAAATTGKTACATATTTGGTTCATTAAAGTTAAATATAAACAGAAAATAAAAATAAGTTGAAGTTTGATYAGAAATACGAAAAGACTTTTTCTGCTATCCAATATATAGACGGACGGTCCAACTTCAATTGCAACTGTAAAATTTAGCGGCAAAAACTTGTTTAAATATAARTATTTTTAAAACGAAAATATGGTCAATAAAAATCCAAAAATATACTCTGTTCAAGTATTTTCTATTATTTTTAATGTGGTCTTAAAGTCTACTTTTAGCAAAAAAGTATTCAGAGAATTCAAATACTAAAAATGCACAAAATTCAGTGAGCCCAGTTCGGAGCTAACGCACAGCTTGTGACAATACAAGTTTGACAAAATCATTTTCCAACTGCATGAGCGCACAGCTGAACTGACGATTTATTTCGAGAGAACTAGTTTTTAATATTTGTTGTGCTGACTCAAAGTCAGACGCTCGATTTTACGGTAATTATTGCATTACTAGYAATAAAGACCGTCTCTAATTTAGATAGTAAACAAAATACTCGCGCCGATCGAATTGTGGCTGATAGCGATATATATGCGAGAGCGCTTGCTAGTCGCTCAGCCAACGGTGAACAGTGCAGTTTGTCTCAAGTAATAGCGGTACTTGAAAAAAGCTTAYCACAAAAAAACATTAAATCTTCACTAGTTCAGCTTTCATCGCCTACTTCGCTTTGTGTGGAAATATTTTGACGCTAATCTGATTTGTTATTTGAATCCGGCTCTCAAATGACTACCAGTTTCGTGATCAATGGCACGCCTTATGATGGTAAGTTAGCGCAATGGCTTGTCTCTAGTTGGCTATATTAAGCGGAGCTTTCGATTCTGTTTCGGCCTTTAYAGTTGATTTGAGCAGCTTGCCGGTCGACATAACGCTGAACACCTTCCTGCGCGAGCATGCCCAGCTRACAGGAACGAAATTCATGTGCCTGGAGGGCGGCTGTGGCGTTTGTATCTGCGTCGTTAGAGGCAAGCATCCGGCGAGCGGCGAAACACGCACTTGGGCCGTCAACTCGGTAAGTGGATTCAGAGAGYACATTTGTACTTAGGTACATATATAAATACATATGCATGTATGTACTTTGGAAAATGCATTTGCCTACACTCGTTTGCAGTGCTTGACTCTGCTGAATACCTGCACGGATTGGCAAATCACCACCGTCGAGGGCATTGGCAACAAACGCGATGGCTATCACCCGATTCAAAAGCGCTTGGCCAAACTGAATGGCTCTCAGTGTGGCTTTTGCTCGCCAGCCATGGTAATGAATATGTATGGATTGTTGGAATCTAAGGGCGGTAAGGTCACTTTRGAGGAGGTGGAGAACTCATTCGGTGGCAACATTTGCCGCTGCACCGGTTATCGACCAATATTGGATACCATGAAATCATTTGCCATCGATAGCAGTACAAGGTTACAGGGCGGCTGCTGCGACGACATTGAAGATTTCGAATTTGTCATTTGTCCGATGGCGGGTAGGCAGTGTATGAGCAAGTGTGACAAGCCCCTAACTATGCTGGCTTATGAAAATGGCACTTATTGGTATTGGCCACATACACTTGCCGATGTYTTCCATGCGCTAGGTCAAGTGGGCAACGATCAGTACATGTTGGTGGCAGGAAATACCGCACATGGCGTCTACAGACGTTCCCCGGACATCAAACATTTCATCGATTTGCATGCGGTGCCGGAGTTAAAGCGACATTCCATTGTCGGCGAAAAACTTACACTAGGTGCCAATTTGAGTCTCAACGAAGCGATTGAGATTTTCCAAAAGATTTCACAGCGTCCCGGTTTCGAGTATTGCCAGCAATTGTGGCAACATTTTGACATGATCGCTCATGTACCTGTGCGAAATGTGWGTGCCTAATTAGGCTACGAAATACTAAACACGTATTAACCGAGAACTATTTTACAGACAGGAACACTTGCCGGCAATATCAGTATTAAAAAGGCTCATCCGGAGTTCCCCTCTGACGTTTTCYTTACCTTCGAGGCACTCAATGCGCAGATTGTTGTACAGGAGCTTTCAGCGCAGCCGAAGACCATGTCTATAATGGACTATCTGAAATTGCCGTTCAATAAGGCGGTCATTCTTGCATTTGAGCTGAGAGCGTACCTAAAGGGCCGATTCATTTACCACTCTTACAAAGTAACTTACTGCCTTAATTGAGTCCGCATTATTCTATTTAATATTTATAAATTTCAGATCACACCGCGGGCACAAAATGCACACGCATTTGTAAATGCCGCATTTTTGCTGGATATGGACGTGACTTCTTGGGGCGTAGTTAACTCGGCGCGCATTTGTTTCGGTGGCATCAATCCGGATTTCGTGCACGCCACTGCCACCGAAGCATACTTGGTAAGGCAAAATTTATTTGCTAAGGAGGTTRTGGCCAAGGTATTTGTGAGTTTAAATAACGAAGTGCAGCCTGATGATGTATTACCGGAGCCTTCACCGACCTACAGAAGCGCATTGGCATGCGGGCTCTTCTACAAAACAATTCTAAAGCTAGCGCCGACAGATAAAGTGAGACCTGAGTATAGAAGTGGAGCGGACATATTAAGGCGACCACTTTCATCCGGCACACAGACTTTCGAGACAATAGAGAAAAATTATCCAATCACACAGCCGGTGCAGAAACTTGATGGTAAATAAAATTACATATATTTAATTTGATTCTTCAGAATAACAAATAATWTCGTACTATTTAGCCTTGATTCAGTGTTCTGGAGAAGCCTTTTATATGGATGACACACTCACCAATTCAAACGCCGTCTACTGTGCATTTGCTAATGCCACCAGAGTAGGTGCGCACATTGAACAGATCGACGCATCGGCAGCGTTGGATATGTCAGGCGTCATCGCCTTTTACACCGCCAAGGATATACCCGGCAACAATAGCTTTTGTGATGCGGYATTCCAATATGAACCCGAAGAAATATTCTGCAGTGATGTAGTTAAATATTATGATCAGCCATTAGGCGTTGTTGTCGCCCAGACTAGTGACATAGCCAAACTTGCCGCCACAAAGGTTAAGGTCATTTATAGCAATCATCCAAACACAACAATTTTTCCTACTATGAGACATGTTTTTGAGGCAGAGGCCAAGGAGCGAATCAAAGCAAGAACGGCTTCTCACTTGAAAGATATACAACTCTCAGATCAGCCAGATATATCAGCGAGAGGTATTTTCGAAATGGGTGGGCAATATCATTTTACAATGGAACCTCAAACCACAGTAGCTGTACCCTTTGAGGATGGGTTGCAAATTTGGAGCGCCACGCAATGGATGGACCACACACAATGTGTCATTGCTAAAATGTTGCGAATTTCAGCTAATGCTGTGCAATTAAAGGTGCGCCGGCTCGGTGGTGCGTATGGCGCTAAAATCTCCCGTGGTAACCAGGCCGCTTGTGCGGCCTCTCTAGCCGCCTACAAACTCAACCGACCGGCACGTTTCGTACAGTCCATTGAGTCGATGATGAATTCAAATGGCAAGCGTTGGGGTTGTCGCTCCGACTACGAGTTCCACATTAAAAATAATGGTAAGATTGTAGGCTTCACGAATACATATTACGAGGATGCAGGTTGTACAACAAATGAGAATCCTATTGAGGATCTTACACCTTTAACAGCGAGAAATTGTTATGACCTCAACGACACAAATTCAAGAGTGTCCGGACAGGCAGTCATCACCGATGCACCCAGTTCAGCTTGGTGTCGGGCACCAGGCTCAACAGAGGGAATAGCAATGATAGAAAATATGTTGGAGCACATGGCATTCGAAGCGAACTTAGATCCTGCGGACGTTCGACGCGTCAACTTAAAGCCKGGGAATAAAATGGTGGAACTTTTACCGCGGTTTTTACAATCGACAGAATACCAACAGCGGCGAAAAGAAATCGCTGCATTCAATGATAGTAATCGTTGGGTTAAACGTGGACTTGGTCTAGCCATAATGGAGTATCCTGTCAATTTGGTTGGACAGTACGCCGCAACTGTAGCCATATATCATGTGGACGGTACTGTAGTCATTGCACATGGCGGCATTGAGATGGGACAAGGTAACTAAACACACAYACATATATATATRTATTTAACCTAAACATAATGAATAACATTGCAACATTCTTTAGGTATGAATACGAAAATAGCGCAAGTTGCTGCGCACACACTGGGCATACCGTTGTCATTTGTAAAGCTCGAATATAGCGACACAATCAATGGCGCAAACTCAATCGTGACTGGTGGTTCATTGGGCAGTGAGAGCCTTTGTTTCGCCGTACGCAAAGCTTGCAATACACTCAATGAGCGCTTAAAACCGGTACGCGATGCACTCGGCAAAACCGCTAGTTGGCAAAAAGTAGTGACCGAAGCCTATASTAGAACCATAAACATGATTGCCAGCGAACATTATAAGCAAGGCGATATGACGAAYTACTTTGTTTACGGTCTAGGATTAACTGAAATTAAGTTGGACATTTTAACCGGCAATCATTTAATTAAACGTGTGGACCTATTGGAAGATGCTGGTGAAAGTCTAAGTCCTTATATAGATGTTGGACAAGTTGAGGGCGCATTTGTCATGCTACTTGGTTACTGGTTAACGGAGCATTTGGTGTATGAACGTGAAACTGGGCGACTAGTAACTAATCGTACCTGGACATACAAACCACCCGGTGCAAAGGACATACCCATTGACTTCCGCATTGAACTGCTGCAGAAGAATCCCAACCCTGCTGGCTTTATGCGTTCAAAAACTACCGGCGAGCCTCCAGCCTGTCTGGCAGTCAGCGCTATATTTGCCATACAACATGCTCTGCAATCTGCTCGAAGAGACGCTGGTATTCAGCATGAATGGGTACGTCTTGGAGCGCCAACAACGCCAGAGACAATAGTCTTGAATTCCGGCACTGACACGAGGACGTTTTCGTTGGAATAATTTTTATAATGGAAATTTATCGTATTTTCTCTGCATATACATATATTCAAAGTAAATGTAACAATCTAAAATATATGATACTAATAGTCATAGCCCTTATTATTCCTTTTTTTGACTGTTGCAGACAAGGCTTAAGAGATTATAGCCTTATTACTTGCCAATTGGAGAAACCAAGTAGAGCTGGGTTATTCACCACCTTTCYAACRGAGTGGGGTCTTTCTGTTCCTCTGGTTCCACCGTCTGGCCAGCGGAAAGTAGAGTTTCTTGATATGTATTTAAAGCTCTGAAAAAACCGGTCTGGGTATGGAAAGGATACTACTTCAACGCAGTTCAGAGCACAAAAAACTCATTCAACATCTTTAAATATCGGTGCCCATTGACAGTTACTGTTAGTTAAACTTTTTTTTTGCAAAAAAATATGGCCCGACAATGCACCTTGCTGAAACTGCGGACCAATCTGGGTGAAGTTCCGTCTCGTGGTTTATTTCTGGATTTGATTCACTCCTTTATGACAATTTTKCCGCGATTGTTTCTTGTACACAAACATAAGGATCTTTATCGTACGGACTTCTTGCGATACCTCATAAGTCGATAAACAGGTTACCAATCACATATTGACTGTGCCAAATCCCCTCTGAATGCCCTTTGGGCAGAAAAGACGGGCTACAAAGTATGGCACCGCTGCACCCTCTTTTAGGTATTCTAAACATTAACTTAAAAGAAAATTAAAATAATAACTTGCCAAATAAAATAAAGTAAGTTGATTACTCAAACAGCAAAAATGTGATTCAATTATCTTTGTAGCAAAATTCGTGCGCCACCCTGTACCGATACAGTCTGAATTATTGAGTCAAGTCTGCGTGTCAATTGGCAATTACGGAAGTGTGTCTTCCAAAACAAGTCGTTACCATTAATTAGTGGTACCACGTAAAATCTATTTAGTTTTACTTACGAGCATTTTGACACCTTAAACATGTACATTCGTAAAACCGAAGTCGGTCGGTATAATTATAAATAGATTTCAGCGACCAAAAAAAGTAAGAAACTAAAATATAAATATAAAAATTTAGGGCACGTAAGACCTCTATCAGCTATGATTAGTTGTGAAGCGGAGTGGTGCATGGTTTCACATAGTAGGAAGCTTTAGGGGCAGTAACCTTTTGGAAATACACTCCGTTTAGGAATAATACTTACAGATTTACGCAGCTACGTAAACACCAAACCATTCCAACAATAACTGATGATTCAAAAAATTTATTTCTTTGTTTAACTGTGTTGGTTTTCATCCCTTAGTTGAGAAGGAGACGTCTTAATAAATAASTTACTGATTTCAAAACAATTAAACCGAATTTCATTACATTAGTAGATTGATGGAATGTAGTATTCGGATGATATAGCTATCTTCTAGTTTTATCCGTACAAAATTCAGCAATCGTCGCTGGCTTGTTGGCATAGACCATACACTTGACGCAGGTTCACCAAACTTGCTTTTCAAAAAATCGATTGTGACATTCGCTGTGTGGCTTGTGGTGCCGTCCTGTTTAAAGCACATATTATCCAAATACATAGTATACAATTCGGGCCAAAACTATGCGGTTATTACTGAGCGGCAACATTCCTATTCACAGTAACATGCCGGACCCGATCATCTCGGAAGAAGCACGGCCCTATGACGACGGTGGCCCATAAGGGGCACCAAAACGTAATTTTTCGGGATTAATTCCGACTCTTGGAGTTGTGGGTTGCTGCCTGACCAATAACCCATATTCTGCTTATTGACGAAGCCATTCAGTTTTTGCTCAGCCCAATTCCCAACCATACGACGATTCTGGTGGTCAAACGGATTCAGTCCATGCATCAATTTGATCTTGTAAAGATTTAGGCCAAGATCTTTTCGCAAAATTCGCCAMAACGATGTCATAGACGCTCAATTACTGACCTGACAAGGTGATTATGACGACCACGAACTGGACGTAGCGCTTTTAAAGTTGAGGCCACTGATTCCGAATTTCGGTAGTAAATTTTTATAATTTCGACTCGTTGTTGGATCGTATTTCTTTCTATGATGAAACGGCAAACCTTAGTGAAGAGAAATGTCAATAGAGCGGCAAAAATATGGCGTCTTTTACTCTTCCTATCGGTCTATTTTTGCAGGCCTCTATTGAAACTCCCTATATAGATAGATCGATATCCGTAGTCTTCTTCGCGTAGTTGAGACACCAAGCTAATATTCATTATATACATGATACACATTCTGCAGTTATTATMTCACGGGTGCCCGACCGAGTCGTATGGGTCTATAGTAGGGCTCAATACTTCTACTCCTATGACGAATCAATCAATCAATAATAATGAATATAGGCAAAAGTATAAAATTAATAATGATAGCGTTTAACATTTTTAGTTCCAATCTAATGCAGCTGGTACTCGTTCCTCGTTCCCTCAACATGCTTCGTGCATTACTAAAGGGGGTTATAAACGGCATCATAAAGCGGGAGCGCTGTGGTAGCGGTGAATGCAGAAAAGTTTTCCCATTATTATGTACCGCAAACTTTATGTTGCACAACAACGCGCTGTTGCTAACAGAAGCGCACACCGACCCTCGAGCAAAGCACGTAACTCCGTAAGAGTTTAGCGGTGCGCACCTTGCGCAATATGTTTTCGCGTTGCTCTTTTCAATGATTTTCTGAGCAATTTTCTTTTACTGCATATATATATATATATTTCTGATATATACACTTATATATTTATATATATGTATGTACATATGTATGTACCTTCGATACTTCGACACTTTACTTCTGTTCGGGAAATTGCGGTGTTTTCAAACTACATACCATTGCGTAATTCGCGGAGAAAGATAAACAGTAACAACATTAACCGTTGCAGCCACTGTTGCAACAAAGATTCAAAGAAGCCGCTTTTTATACGTAACTAGCTGTCTCTCTTTTAAAATCATACTAGGGCAGTTACAAAAAAACGCCAAAAAGTCAGTTTATTTAGGCAAATGGGCAAACCCACTTTTACTGCGCTTCGGATCCCTTAAGAACTTGTACTTGGAATGGACTAATTATGAGAACGCGGTGAGTATATGCGMCACTTATTAGCGCTTTCGAACCATATCCACAAAAACACTTCATAACTGCTCATAGCAGACTAGAACTTTTACCAATCTGTCCGCTAACAATCTTCATAAACATCAACTTTCTGCATTTAACGTTATTACTTACATCCCGTTAAATCGTTTTTGGGTCACGGTGTTTACTAACGGCCAACTTMTGGGGTGCATAAAGCGCTTCATTTCACGACATTGCTCCACATTTCGCTTTTCTTTCACCATATTTAGTACGCACCGTCATGTCATCATCTCTAACTAAGAACCTAAATGCTGCCTACCCAACTCAACTACAGGAACGCTTTAGTATTGCACTGTGAAGTCGCCCTACAGGACCTACAAACACTTTCCTTGGCAATCTGCCAGTTGCATAGTGYCCGCTTCCGTTTACTTTCGATCGAAGCGTAACTGCGTTTCTTTAAATTATTACCGCTATGCAGGAATAGCATAAAAAAATACCAATAACTGGTAGAAACGAAAATCGTTGCATATGCCACTTAACTAAAAATGCTCGGATGCGCAGAGAAAATCAGGAAGACRAAAAAGTGAAGTTGGAAGCCAGAAAGTGACGTAAATGCGTTTAAACAGGTAAATTGCTTTAGTTGTACGCTGTCAACGAGGCCACCTGCAAGCATCGCTGACGTCCTAACGCCCGCCTTGCCTCCTCCAGCGCCAGGCATTACGCTCTTAGTCGCTCCCTTTTCAACGCTTTACGCCTTACAACTATTTTTGCAGTTGCGCGTAGCTGCTTGGTTGCTGTTCGTTCGTACGCATCGTTGTCTTTTCACTTTTATGGCTGTGTTCCCCCAGTTTATATTTCCGKTATGTTTAAAGTTGTTACGTTTTTTCACGCCTTTGATGTCATAAGCTCCCGCACAACGTCAGTGGTGGTTGATGGTGGCGGTGTATGCTTTGCAACCTTGTGATTTCACTTTATTTAACTTAATATTATAAAATTGACAAGCTGCACATGTTAYCCGGGTTCAGCAGCTCTCTGAGGTACTACGCCGAAAATTTCCTAAAATATTTGGAACATTTTAATTTTAAGGTACATCACTGATTAACTAATGACGATTCTTAAACCACTACAAATCTCTTTCGATTGGTTCAATTAAGTTCTTGGAAAACCAGATACCACATACTAGGCATGTGCAAACTGACGTTGAGCAATACCAAACGCTCCGTCAGAATCGGAGAGGACCTCCCAGAGCCGTTCGATACCAAACGTACTTTCGTACGACTTTTTCAATCTACTCTTGGAGAAATCGCTCATCATTCCCGACCTGCTATATGATGCAGAGGCATGTACGATAGCAACATCTGATGAGTCGACGTTACGAGTTTTCGAGAGAAAGGTTTAGCGGAAGATTTATAGTCATTTGCGCATTGGCCACGACGAATACCGCATTCGATGGAACAATGAGTTGTATGAGATATACGACGACATTGACATAGTTCAGCGAAACTAGCGGCTAGGTCATGTTGTCCGAATTGACGAAAGCACTCACGCTTTGCAAGTATTTGGCGCAGTACCCGCCGGGGCAGCAGAGGAAGACGAAGACCTCCACTCTGTTGRAAAGACCAGGTGAAAAAAGACCTGGTTTCGCTTGGCAGCTCCAATTGGCGCCACATTGCAAAAAAATGAAACAATTGRCGYGCTGTTGTTAACTCGGCCATMACCGCGTAAGCAGTGTCTACGCCAGTAAAGAAGAAGAAGATATAGATGATTCGAAATGTGGTCGTAAATTAATTTGAACACTTCGAACMCCTCTGCAAATGCTCTCAACAGTTTTTCAACGCAATGTTTTGTCGATGCCAAGTAAATTGTGCCATCTTGAAATCTGGTATTCTATTAGACAGTTTGACGAGCTTTTCCGCTTTGCAGCTGCATCYAGTGAGCTGGTTCCAAAACCCTGTATTGCGGTTGGTCCCCATATCGTGAAGAAGCTGAGCCGCATGGAGCTGAGAATGGTTAGGGATAGACATTTCCGGCTATTCGTGACTTATTACACTGAGCAGGCTCTAAAAGCCTACTTTTAAGCATTGGTACAGCTTCTTATGACTAGTGTGGGTTTTGCGACAAACAGAYGGAAACTCGCGAGCATCTGATTCTAAACTGCGCAACACGCATCACCAAAYCCTTTGTTATATAGTATATTCATATAGAGATCACATCGCAACATAATCCTGGAAATTATCAGCGTGTCGAGCCTATGTGAGACTGTATGGCAGAGTGATAGATAGATAGCAATGGAAGCCTCATTTTATTTCTATATATGTAGTTATTCTTTGTTATTACATCATCCAGCTTCCGTAATACCACACTACCATAAATTATTTAAAGTAGACCTATAATTTTCATAGACCTCGAAATACCTTTTTATGCCTTCCTTATATTTATTCACTTATGTTCATCACAACATTTTATTTATACGAAATCCCTTCTAATGAAATCAATTCCAACGACAAYAGCCAATTAAATAAGCAGCTTTTAGTTAGAGATTTGCCACAGTTTCGTKTTATATACATACATACATATTTATGTCGTCAACTTTAAGCCGAAGACTATTTATGCTTCTTAGGTATGTATAGGTATATAAAATATGTGGATCGTAATAATAATCTGTCGATGGGGAAGCCGCATAGTTTACAAATGAAATATGTATAAAGATGGATTAGTATTATGCCGTTATTTCTCGAGATGACAGCAAAGAGTTTTAATTAAAACCAACCGTGAAAAAGCAACAAATTTCTTTAGACGAAAAACGATAATACAAAAGCAGTAAAATGTACAGACTTTACACACACACAAATTTAGATTAACATTACATATCGACCTTCTACTCAGCCAGGCACTAGCATACATATATGCATACATAAGTAAGTATGTATAGGCACTCATAGAAAATGTTGTGATAAGTAATGTTACAGCGCTCTTTAATGACTCAACTCATAGTGCCAAGAAGCAATAACAAAGGCAACACACTCTCCGATTTGCAGTGCTTTAGCCTTGCTGATGTAAAGCGCCATCGGCATGTCGTCAACAGCATGTCATACGGCACTATCTGCAGGTCACTTATGCCGCAACAACTTGCAGCCGAACGAAATATAAAAGAACAAACAAAACCAATATAACAACAACATGCAACCATAACAATAAGCTCAAAATTAAAACCGAATAACAGCAAGCGACGATACATAAAAGTCAGCCAAATCAAAGTTCATCATCGAATAGCTACCGGCCGGCCAGCTGACGGCAACTACAAAGCCAACAAAGTTGTGCAAATATCTTGAGCTAAGCTTTTTTTAAATCAACAAAATAAACGAGTATTTGGAGTGAAAGCTCACTCAATCGATAAAAGTATGGGTAGAAGGTGCTCAATTGGAAGTGGCAATGGAAATTTCCATTCAGAGAAAAATTATTTGTTTCGAAGTACGCACAATCTATGAGTTGATAAGAAATGTACTTGCGTTCCACAATCTACGTGTGTTCGCATACTCAGCTCTTCTATAGCAATATAGAGAGCGCTAACGCTCAGCATATATGATAACCTTTTCATCTCTACTCTGGAAGCACCATAATATACATTGCATATGATCCACATTTCATGTTGCTCTGCTTTTTCTTTGATATTTTTGTTTTATGTAATTTTGTTATTGTTTTGCGAAAGCCTTTACGCTGCACTACAGCAGTGGCTTTTCCTTTCTCTTGCATCTGCTATGCTTTGAAAGTGGAACGGGCGTTAGTTGCTTGCAGCGCTGGCTGTCCTCAAGTGCCARTGGTGTCCTTGCTTCCTTAATGAATCACTCAGCTGTCGCTTTGACAGTCATTAATTAATATAATTAGCCTTTTCGCAGCTTTTGTTTTATTTATTATTATTAGTTGCTTTCTTTTGCCAGTGTCACTTTCGCCACTTTTGACACTTTCTTTTCAACACCTCATCAACGTTTATCAACATAGCGAAAATAGACACAAATATTTTACTAATAAAGATAARCAAGTAGGAGAATAAAGAAAAGTAAGAGTAAAAGTCAGTTTTAATCAGCCAACGTGGCAGTAGCTCGTATGCTGTTGTGAGTTACGAGCCTGATATTCTTAATTTTAGCAGGACATTTYGCTAAAATTCTTTAAAATGTTTAAAATTCACCTGCGTTCATATGTCCATCTATTAAATCATATAGGTGCAAACGAGTGTAATTTTCACCGATCGCCTTACTTTAAATCTGTCTTGTCGTAAGATTTCATTTTGTTTATTTGTTCCTTCTCTTGCCTTCAGTTTTTTTATGATTCTCCATTTTTCGCACGCACTGTGCTTTCGTCGCCTTCTCCTATCTGATTACGTCTATCACAAGCTGTACTATATGCTGTTTGTTATCTGATTAAGTGTCGTTGTACTCGTTTTTGTTTTCGTTTACTGGTTAATCCAAGCGTTCGCCCTTATGGTTGTACCTGGCATCATTGACTAATAACCAACACTCGCTCCACCAACGAAACAAGCAAGCGCACATTCAACGGTGACCGTTCGGCCAACAAGCCGGGTAAATATCCCACTGTGGCATCATTGTGTCTCGACTTGTTTGCTACACCGTACGCTCACGGAGGCACCTACGCAGCTTGACACATGTACGCACTCACGTTAATTGCCATGCTTGTCATTTGCTCGTCAATTTGCATTTAAATTACAAATTTTCCAACCACTTTCGTTTACGACATTAACGAAATGCCATTTATTTTCGGTTACCCTTGCCCCAGTTGTTCATAATACTCCAACAACACTAAATTCGAAACTAGAATTTAGTGTATCAAAAAAACAACACACTTTCATCTGAGGCATCATTTCAAAATAATTCAAATTTAAATAGCCATCAACAACGTTGCGAATCCATATGAAGTGTAATATATCCAGTTTAGGGCGAAACCACGCTAGCAATACATATCAAGTACCAAAATATAAATATATCCATTTGTAACGTAAGCACAAGACTAACAATAAAAATTGCAAATACGKCCAATGGATTTCGCTTAAGCCCCATTTCGCATTCACCTCACACCGTTATGTTAGGTTTGGTTAGGTAAATTGGCTGATTACGCCATGAATAATACCAACTAGTCAGCTAAAGAGGATTGTCCGTTGCCCGAACTCGTAGTTATAGATAAAAGAACCGTCGCATACCGACAAAAATGCCTAGAACTTGTCACAAAATTATTTCAGCGACTAATATCCTCCAATTTGCCTTGGTGGAGAAAGTTGTACAGTGGAGGAGAAAGTGTTTAGATATTTCCTCTGTAGCCTCTCCGCATGAGTACTAAAGGGACAGTTTCTAGTTACGAAGCCTATAATTGCGGCGATGTGAATCTTGCTAATCAAACCCCTATTTATGTTCCACTCTG